>NC_056584.1:23473774-23634329 GCF_018340385.1 Cyprinus carpio | reverse complement strand
TTCTTGTTGATGTGTTTTATTTGGCATCTTGTAGGGGGAAGTTGTGCCCTGGTGGTTAGAGAGTTTGACTCCTAACCCTAAGGTTGTGGGTTTGAGTATCGGGCCGGCAATACCACGACTGAGGTGCCCTTGAGCAAACCACCGAACCCCCAACTGCTCCCCGGGAGCCGCAGCATGAATGGCTGCCCAATGCTCCATATGTGTGTGTTCACGGTGTGTCTGCACTTTGGATGGGTTTAATGCAGAGCACAAATTCTGAGTATGGGTCACCATACTTGGCTGTATGTCACGTCACTTTCACTTTTTAAATCACACTTTTGGATTTATCTGATTAGCTGTGGATAAAAGCATCTGCAAAATGCATAAATGTGAAGTGCCTTACGGTATTAAAGATAGTTCCATCAGTTGACACTAATGAAAACTGTTGTGTTTAGTATTTCAAAATAGTCTTTTTTTATTCATTTGCCATATGGACATCTATACATTCTTGGTTTAATGTTAGCTAGTCATCTAAACTAATGTGACAGGCTGTCAGTCATTTTGAGTTAGTCAGCTGACCAACAAAACACAGCCATCTTTGATAGTACAGTGCTGAAACCATTACACAGAACAACAGAGTACTAAAATTCAGCATCTTTCAAAGACTTTGTAGAGTTCAGGCAGGCTGGCGATCTGCAGAACGCTGCCGTCTTCACTGAAGTGTTTTGGAGGACTGAAGAGAGAGCGAAGCGCTTTGAAAAGCACATGCTCCACCTTCCACTGCCAGCTCATGTCTGCATCCTACAAATAAGTAGCACAGTTAATCTCTAACATAAAAATCAAAGATCGCTGACATAAAGCTAAAAAAAATCTGAATGCATTATGTTCAGAATAGCATATTATATTTCTTTTGCACTTTGTGCTATATATATATACACACACACACAGCCCAAAATTATTTCAGATTTTTGTGTTTAACTTTTGAACTACCTGTGGCTCTTCTGCATCCGGCTCCAGTATGTATTGTTTCCTTATGGAATAGAAGTGACTGCATTCTATGCTGAAGTCATGAAAGCACTCCTTCTCTCGATCCCAGTTCACCTGCAGTATCCATCAGTCTTTTAGTTGCATCTGGATTTGATTTTTTTAACCAATGCCCATTATATACAAAACCCAATAAATTGCAATTCAATAAAATGCTGACCTCAGTAGCTAAACGCAGAATGAACATGGGAAGTCCCTCCATGGCAGGAGAGTAATTATCAAGCAGCATTGGCAGACCAGTCAGGTTCCCCTCCTGTAAAGAAATGCATCAGTTTTAAAAAAGCAATAATCCACTTGAGTGAATTTTTTTTTTTTACCATGATTAAGGTGGTTTTAGGCCTTCATATCTAGCAACAACCTTAGGTAAAACTGTGAATCAGTTATACTAATGCAAGTTTAGTATGTCACTTACTCCATCTATTTCCAGAGAAAAGTACTCTTCCAGCATTTCTGCTTTCTGCTTCAGGAAATCCACGATATATTGAGCCAGTCCTTCTTTTGGACCATCCTCCTCCGTCCATCCACTCTCCTCTGAATCCAGAGCCAACATGGCCAAATCATAGAGCGGAGCTGGATTCTAAAGAAACACAACTTTAGTTTTTAATTTGTTGAATGTATGTGATGTATAATATTGTTAACAGATTGTTTTTAATAAAAAAATACATTGTTACATTAATAATAATAATAAAAAAAAATTCATGTATTACAAAAAATTAAATAAATGCAACAACACACCGACAATCGTAGGACCCCGAAATTACCAAAATCGTAGATCAAAATTTGATAAAACAGCTCCTGACTGTAGAAAACAGGAGAGAGAGGTAGGTTTGTTGACGCACATATTTTAAAAATCAGTAGAAAATACTTAAATAGAATCAGTTTCAGAAAAGCACGTGGTTCTAACCTGAGTTTGGTTGTATTGAGCAGGTAGAGTTTGGTCTGGTGCTGCACTAGAGTCCATTGAGGATTGACTGAACCTACAAATGAGTGATTCTGGAGCAGATCCTGTAAACCTGTGAAGGACACAGCACTCTGAGACAACAAGCAGGTCAACACTAAATTCATTACATTAATGTTTACTCTACCAGTAAGAAATAAGTATTTTTATTCAGCAAGTATGCAATAAAGTGATCAAAAGTGACAGTAAAGACATTTATAATTTTATAAAATTGCTATTCTGAATAAATTCTGTTGTTCATCAAAGTATCCTGAAAAAAAATAATTTACTGGAGCTTTCATAAAAATATGAAGCAGCACAACTGTTTTCAAAACTGACAATGAGAAATGTTTCTTGTGCAGCAAATCATCACATTAGAATGATTTCTGAAGGATCATGTGACATTGATAAATAAATATATGGATAAAAGCTAAAATTTCAGTCTGTTCTATTTCATGAAGTGGATATTGTTTAACCTTTGTGAGTTTGCTGTTCAATATCTTGCCGGATCTCCTTTATGCTGGTCAGTTTAATGACGCGTCTCCTGGGTAGAGAGGCGGCTGTCAAATCCTCCTTCTCCTCCTCAACATGAGGCTTTTTCCTGAAAGACACATAAAAAAAAAAAAAAAAAAAAAAAAACGGTTGATCTTCAGCTTGGAAAGAGTACATAGTGGGAAAAAAAGCAAAGGAAGTAGAGAGGTTAATGACTGGGGCTTTTTCTCAAACAGTGTCTTCATAAAAATAGCAATCTTTAGTATAACTGAAGTCTCACAAAAGTCATCAACAGCCTGTTTTCTGCATTTCACCTTGGTGGTGCTTCATCAGGAGGAGGCTGACTCTGTCTGTTGATCCTCGGCATCACACGGCTCCAGAACATCAAGAGCATTCAGCAGCTCCGAGTCGTCTGGCTCGGCTGAACCCTGAGCAGCAGTGGAAGAGCTGGAGGCTTTATCTGACCTGCTCTGAGCAGCAGACGATGAGGCTGATGGCTGGAGAAATGCATCCAGCTTCTGGACTTTGCTGTCAGTGCGGACCATCTGATGGGCGTATACGCGCTCCTGGGAATCCACTGAGGAACTAGAGGCTTTCGTCTCGATGGTGGATGCCGAAAGTCCTGGAAGCAGAGTCTGCGGATCATGCAGATTAGTCAAGAGTTGGTCGGATTAGACGATGTGAAATATTTACTCCTGTAACTGAAGGTTCACCTGTGTGAAGTATGTGCGTGAGGAGTTCGAGCCGAGCAGTTTACTCTCGATGTGTTTCTGAACGCTCTCGATGATGCTGTCCTCATGCAGGAAGTGCACCTCGTGTTTGGTGGGGTGAACGTTCACGTCAATGTTTTGAGGAGCAATCTCTAAACTTCAGAATGAAAGCAACTGTACAGTATTAGTAAAACATTCTCAGATTTGTTTTACATGAATGTAGAAAGAAGACTTACACTAGTTTACACTTTAATGTTTTCGAAAGAAGTCTCTTGTACTCACCAAGGCTCATTTATTTGATCAAAAATACAGTAAAAACAGTAATACCGTGAAACTTTATTACAAATTAAAATAAGAATTTTCTATTGTAATAATTTTAAAATGTAATTTATTCCTGTGTTGGCAAAGCTGAATTTTCAGCATCATTACTCCAGTCTTCAGTGTCACATGATCCTTCAGAAATCATTCTAATATGCAGATTTGCTGTTCAAGAAACATTTCTTATTATTAATGTTGAAAACTTTAATATTTTTGTGGAACCCCTGATACATTTGTTTCAGGATTCTTCGATGAATATAAAGTTTAGCATTTATTTGAAACAGAAGCCTGTCTTAACTGTCACTTTTGATCAATTTAATGCATCCTTGCAGAATAAAAAAAAAAAAAAAAAAGTCCTTTTTTTTTTTTTTTTTTTTAATCATACTGACTTCCATAAAGTGTATACTTCCATAAAGTGACTTACCTAAGATAAAGATAAGGATGAGTGTTTTTGGGTAGATAAGCAGTGTAGACAGTTTCGATTGCTTTCTTCAAGGCACTAGATTCCACCAAGCGATCTAGAAGACGACAGAATCAGAATTATGAAAGTCTTGTATTTAAATGATATCGATCAGAACAGTGATCATTCGTCATAAAGACAACAAGGATTTATCCATTGTTTTTAAAAACTGAGATAGAAACAAACTCATACGGTTGATAAAAAGGATAAGGATGCATTTCTTGACAGAATAGTTGGCATTGGAGATGTAGCCCTTCATTTTAAAAGCGAGTTTCTGATCCTCACACTCGACTTCAATCAGCTCCCTGAAACACACATATGAATGTTTGCTTTACATCCGATCAATGGATCCTTTAGTTAAAATAAGGTTAAAAAGTACCTGCTAACAGCTACACCAAACACCACACGAATGTTGTCCAGCACAGAGGCGTTCTGAAGGGTCTTCACATCTGCAACCATCTCACCTTGCTAAAATAAAGGAGAGAAAAAAGTTAGTATAGTACACAAATTTAAACACTTTACTCTTTAATTGTCTTACTTTAATATCATTAATATAGTATTATAGATTTTTTTCAAAATATATTTAATGTTTTCCTTCTAATTTGAGTTGAAATTTTGTCATTGACTTCTAACTGAAATAAAAAAGTTTAAGTTTGTTTATAATTCATTTTAGTTCAGTTTCTGTTTATTTAAATGAGCTAAAATGTTTTTAGCTTTAGTTAATGATAACAACACTACTATGAAACGAGCATTTCACCTTCTTGACAGAAAAGCTTTTCCCAGAGTTGTGAATGGCGTATCTGCATGACAAGAAATGCTTAATAAATGAATATTGACATGGATAATCATTCAAGATCTTAAGGCAGAACAAAAACCTTCTGGTTCTCATGAACACACCTGCTCACAACCTCAATGATTCTAGAATATTCCTCACTGGGGCTCTTCAGGGCTTTCCGTCGGGTAGACACATTATAGAACAGATCCTCTACCTGGAATAAAAATGCATTAATTGTGGAATTGTGGGAAAAAGCGAGAAAAAAAAATACTTAAAGGGTTACTCCACCGCATAATGAAAATTTTGTGGTTTGTAATTTTGCCTTGTGTCATTCCAAACCCATAAAAGCTTTGTTCGTCTTTGGAACACTATTTAAGATATTTTGGATGAAAACCGGGAGGCTTGTGACTGTCCCATAGACTGCCAAGTAACTTACACTGTCAAGGTCCAGGAAAGTATGAAAAGCATCGTCAGAATAGTCCATTTGCCATCAGTGATTCAACCGTAACGTTATGAAGCGACGAGAATACTGTACACGAAGAAAACAAAAATAATGACTTTATTCAACAATTCCTCTCCTCTGTGTCTCTCCAAATCAGTTGAATAAAGTCGTTATTTTTGTTTTCTTCATGTACAAAAAGTATTCTCGTCGCTTCATAACGTTACGGTTGAATCACTGATGGCAGATGGAGTATTCTGACGATGCTTTCCATACTTTCCTGGACCTTGACAGTGTAAGTTACTTGGCAGTCTATGGGACAGTCACAAGCCTCCCGTTTTTCATACAAAATATCTTAAATTGTGTTCTGAAGACGAATGAAGCTTTTACAGGTTTGGAACGACATGGGGGTAAGTGATTAATGACAAAATTTTCATTTTGGGGTGGAGTATCCCTTAAATATCAGTAAAACCTACAGAAATCAACGTCCCCTGGTTTCCAGCGCAGGGTTTGGGTGGAGCTTTCAGCTTCCCATCACAGTAACTGGCCCTGTAAACAAAACCAGACCACTTTATAAAGGAAAATAATGTTTAATTAATTAAATAATTCTGCATATCTGGTTAAATGCATACAAAATTATATAATTGTATAACAATATATAAAATGAGAGAATTACCTGTAGGCACATTTTGCATCGGCTGTTTTTGTGGTGATGGTGACATGAGCTACATGACTTATACTGGCGAGAGCCTTTAAAAGAAGAAGAGAGTTGATTTAGCTCAGTTGATCAGGAAACACACTGCGATCAGCTGAAGTGATTCATACCTCTCCTCTGAATCCATATGTTGCGATTGATGACAAGTCCTCAAAAGACTGAAGCTTGCTGGTCGTAAAACGCTCACAGACTATCCCCATGTCATCTTTCTGCAAAAAATAAAAGCACAACATGCTCCAAATAAGTTATTTAACAATGTCTATCAATGTGTGCAGGGTAAAAATAAGAGATTTACCCTGATTCCAGAGCCGTTGTCCTGAATGAGGATGAGCTTCAGTCCGCCTTCTTTCACTGTAATCTGGATATTTGTGGCCTTTGCGTCCAAACTGAGGATTTAAAACAAATATTAGTGTCTCATATTGTGTCACATGCAGTTTTTGACATAGGCTCACTTCACATAACAAGAGCCATTTGTGTTCCTTATTCATATGAACAAATCTGCTTTAACAATGAACAGCTGGTGCAAAAGTTTTGATTAATATAGACATTTTTTAACATATCACAAAAAAGTAAAAAATAAAATTTCTCAAAGCTGCTACTGTACATTTTAGTATTATTGTCATGATTAAGTTTGTGTTGTTTTAGTATCGTTTTAATATTTTAGTACTATTTATATACTACAGTAGAATTTATTTAGCAGAAAAATAATTAGCTTTTATTTTCAATTAGTTTTCATTCATTTAGTAATTCATTTAATTAATTTAGTAATTGTGTTACATGCTTTTGAAATGTATTTTTATATTTATTTATATTTAGCTTTAATTAATTTTTGTACTTGTAGTACTTCAAGTTGTTGCTCCAAGTAGTTGCCAATATAAGATATTTCTCATTTCTGCTGTATTTCATTTAACAAAACTATTTTAAGTTTTAGTTCAAGTTAGCAATGCAAACACTGAAGCTAAAGAAAGAGCTTTTACATTAAACATACGTGTTTATTAGTGATGTGTAAAGTCGTGCCAGATAATAATGTACATTAAAGTGACATCACACCAATCGTTATTAATCAATGAGCTTCATTCGTTACTATATTAGTTTTTAGTCAGTACTTGTTTGTTTATTAATGCCGAACCTCTACGACACCAGTTATTAGGCATTTATTAATAAAATCTCATCAGACAGAAGTTATTAGTGCTGAATAAATGATTCGTCACCAGTTCTCCATCATCTCTTTGATAGCGTTGGCAGGCCGCTGGATAATCTCTCCGGCCGCGATGCGGTTCACTACAGTCTCGTCGAGTCTGCGGATGACTCCCGCCATCATTAGCTCTCACTCATTCACTAAATGATAAATAAACACAAATACATTCACACTAACTGGCACTTATTTACTACATCAAATATTAGCACGGTCAAACGCACGTGAATGTTTGTTTACGTCTCACGTGCGAACCGCGGAACTTCTGGCGCGAATGGCGAGCGCCCGCCTTCCGAGTGCTGTGATTGGCTGGTGGAAGAACCGTCAATCCTAAACGTCACTCCTGAAGCGCCGTGGTAGACCCTAGTTGTGTCTCAGAGCGGGGTCAAGATAAACCTGAAGATTGAACTGATACTACTAAACTGTTTTAACCAGTCCACGTTCTAATGTGCATAACTTATATGTTTATGAAGGTGTGTTTTTAATTTGTCTTTCATTTCACACATACAGTCTTTACTGGTAAATTAATTACGGTTAAGAGATCATGTGTAAACAGGACCTTTTAAAAAATACATGTTAAGTCTTTCTAGCAGTTTACCGGTATGAGAAGTTGTAAAATTACCGGTAATTTGCTCTGTGTGAATGTAAAACGAGATTATGAGTACGTACGAGTTCACAGCGCGCTCACAAAAATGAGAACATCTACAAAAACACTGAGCGCATATAACGTTGTTTATGAATTATGAACCGTGCATTTTTGTATTTACAAAGTTGTTCCGGTAATTTTACGGCAATTTACTGTGAAAGTGAAAGGAGCTAAAGACAGTAACAGAAATGGATACTAAAATATCCGCAACATCATTTGCATCTGTCCAAAACCGGCCGAAAAACAGAAAAAGAAGGTTTTTGATTTTTTTTTTTTTTTTTTTTTTCCCCTTTAGCAGTTTTGACCAATCATTATCAAACGTAACTTTTTAAGACAATCCATTTTTAGGATCTCTTGGCGTCATCATCAGGCCCGCTCGTGATTTTGAAATCAACTGCATTAGTAGGTTTTCAATCCAAATGAAAAACAAAAATTAAAACCAACTGAACTTCTTTCATTACAGTATAATTGTTAATATTGGTCAGTCTGTGGACCCATTGCTTGATTTGTTCTTTTAGTTTATTATTTTGACAAGAGTAACATTCTTATTTTGACCAAATTAAATGGTCTGGCCAATCCATTTTATTATTAATTTTTTTAATTAAATGTAAACAATCTAAAAGATATTTTTTTTGGGCCCGCCATGGCCCTTTAGGAGGGCATCAATGACTGAATGTAAACAATACTGAATTTATACAATGTTGTTGTTAAATATGACATTGATAGATAATCTCTTTCCTCTTTTGTGTTGTTTTTTGTAGTCTAGTCCTTTACCCTGTTTTTATTTTTTGCATAAATTAAACTTGGTAACGTTTATTTTAGTCAATAATTTTTTTTTTCCTAATATAAGCGAAAATGATACATCGGAAATACTTCATACAATAAAAAATATTGATTACTAATTGAAAAGTATAAAATCGAGTGAATGGAAAGTTATGATAATGAGGACTTGATTTTCTATATTATATAGAAAAATGTTTGTGTGTCAGTAGGCTATTTAAGGAGATTGTGTTTGTAATGAAAAAAAAAACTCAAAACAATTTATTTCTATACATATAGTCATGAATCTTTTTAAATGAACAGGTTTTGACTGTATATGACTTCACTTTATCTTTTGATGACATGCTGAATACTGACGTGAAACCTGTTGACTGTTGCAGCAAGTTCACTGTTGTATTGACTTCTGCTGAATAACTGAATGTGTCTGGTATAAATGTAGAGCTGTTGCTTTAATTTATGGTAGCATAAATTATGCATATGTGGTTTGTAAATTGCTGGTTTGGTAAGGAAACGGGTAAACAACTAGTGAAATACTGCTCTGTGTCAGCTATTTTAGACAGTTCATGCTTATGGAGAAGTATACTGTTACCTCCACACCACTGTGTAAACTGTCATTTAAGAGGTCTGTTGATGTGCAGGTTGTGATGCACTTACAAAATAATGTCCCCAAAAATATTTATATCCTTTATATGTCATCAGATTTAATTATGAATCCAAGGTAGGCTATAATAGGCTGTAAATGTCATAGTTTCTAGTGAAAGTGAAAGTAAGTGACATGAAACCTGTTGGCTGTTGCAGCAAGTTCACTGTTGTATTGACTTCCTTTGAATAACTGAATATGTCTGGTATAAATGTGGAGCTGTTGCTTTAATTTCTATGTTCATTGTTTGCAAGAATAAATGCTTTGTCATAGCAACAGAAAACTTCTGTTGTTGTTTTTTTAAGTGCATATTTTTTCGCGAAAGAAATAGCTTTCAGTCTGTCCTAATGTTTTATGGCGTTAAAGGGAAAAGTTTTGAACTGCTTCAACTATAGCATCACAAAATAGCCAGCAGGGGGCAGAAGAAAAGAGTGATTGTGTAATGCTTTCCGGTTAAAGAGAATAAGCTCTTGGCTTTGGAGATGATCCAGTTCAATTAAAATCTCTTAAAATCTTTTATGAAAGAGTCATAAACCACAGTGCAAGCATGCAACTTGCCTTTTGTCATTTTTGTTTCATGAATCTGTCTTGTATCTTTTTTAGGTTTCATTAATAAAAGAAGGTATATACTGTGTTAAAACAGTTTATACATTTAGTTTAGCTTCATTTAATGGTCTTAAGACATTTTTATAAAGTAACAAACCTAAATTTGACAAATCATGCATAAATCTTTTACTCATGTAACCCCATGACCTACTTTCTTATGTGAACATACAAATATATTTTATTTCTTTTAATGACTTTTCATTATCCTCATGTCAATTACAGAGATCAGTTCTGGAAAAATGGATAATAATGAGTTATTGTACAGAACAGGAGTCACATCAAGTGTTCTGAAATCCTGTGCCTGAACTTCACACATTCTTCCTGCGGCTAAACAAATATGTCTTTTCTCGCTCGCTCACTTGTAGGTATGGGAGGAATTTTGTTTCTTTGTTCTTTCATATTTTGAATGCAAACTTAAGTAATACCTGAAACCAGTTCTCTTTCACTTTGTGTTGAGCTGTAAATCTTTCTCTTCAATACTGTCCAATGTTTGCTGCACTGAATTCACACTGAACCTTTTTACAAGCCTGATGAATGAACAGGTCTGACCAATGCTGAACAAGAAACTATGTGTGCAACATTCCCTGTCAGGTCTCTCTCACATAGTTTCTCTAAAGCTTAACCTGTGTTAACTAGATTTTCTATTTGTCTCTATTTTGCATTGGATTCAATCTATAGGGCTAAATACTTTTTTATTTATTTTTTTTAGCTTGGAACAATTTATAAAAGGGGGATTCGTGGGATTCTGGACTGGATCCCCAAATGAGTTGCAGAAAATCAGGAATCCGAAAGTCCACAAATCAATAACTATCTCATTTGTCAGTCACAGCCAGCTCATATTTAGCTAACACTTGTTTAGACTAATCATACATACATATCTATATAACCAGTGCTTCGAGCAACCTGGATTTGTTTCCACACAGTATGAAGACTGACGAAGGCCTATAACCTGAGGAGGAAATGCTATATCACATTATTTTATGAGGCGTGCTCTGGCTCATCTGTCAGTCTGTGTTTCTTTCTGCTTTCACTCTTTTGTAGGTCTGACCTGATATTTTTAGGATGGTGGAAACTTCTAGTGAGGTGTGTACAGTATGTATAGTATGAATAGGTAAAGTGGGACACTTTCTGGTAATTTGTCATTAGCATTGTATTAAAAGATGACAAATGGCTTAGCCCTTCACACAGTTCTATTTTAAGTAGATTGCTAGCACACTATAGATGAGAGGGAAAAGGACCTGTACTCACCTGCGTGTACATTTACACATCTGAAAAATAAAAAGAGTTAAGTGAAAAGGGGGAAATTATATACAATTATTTTTACATAAATTAGATTTTTTTCCCCCCCAAGAAGTAAATTTTCCTCTTTTTTTCCACAGCTAGTCCGAACCTACTGATTTGCTTGGGTTGTAAGTGTTTCTTTGTTACGTTGTTTTAATAAAAATATTTTAAATGAATCATTTTAACGTTTAATCTGTTAATTCAATGTCATCTGGTTATCATGTCATCAGACCCCCAGGTTAAGAACCATTGGAGAAGTGTATACTTTTATGACGAAGAGGAATGGTAAATTGAGAAAAGCAGCGGGTCGAGCACTGAACCCTGAAGCACCTCAGAGTGGTTACGTGATATGACTTAGACACCCTTCCTAGTACTTGCCCATGAGGAAAAACACAAGTGCAGTTAAGAGTTTTAGAGAGAATGAACATGGAAAGTTTCTTCTGTCTTTATGTTTTAAACTTTGATATAATATTTCCACTTTATCTAAACCAAATTAAAGTAGTTAAGAAATCCTACTCTGTAAATGAGTGTAAAGAAAATAATACTGTTGTTACTTCCTTCCCCATTGTTAATTTTATTTTAAGCATTTTAATTCAAAATAGGGTATAAAAAACATACAAGGAGAGCTCCTATTCAAAAGTGCAAACAAATTGGAAATACTGAATCAAAACATAAAATGCCTAGCACAGACAGATGCGAGTTAGTCACACTGACAATTGTGGTAAATATACACTGGCCTATTTTGGGCAGTCATTGTGAGCCCAGTAAGTACTTTGAAAAGTAGTTACAACCCTCCCCTTCTAAACATTTATTATCATTCTAGTTTTGTTGTTTTGTTAAAACTCATGAGGATGTTAGATATCTAATTGTATCTATCATGACACCCTGCTGATTCATTTCACATCCATTAACATGTCTACAAATCAAATTATATGCCAGATGTGAAAATGTATTTCTGTCCTATAAATTCTGTATAATAAATCCTGTATAATAATTTTGTACAGTCTTTCTACTTTTAAAGTGGTGGTACTTTCCAATGTTAATTTAGCTAATCTATGATTAGTTTTTCAGTGAAAAGCTGGAGATTAAATATGAGTTATGTGAAGAACACATAGAAATGAAGGTACATTTCCATTTCCAATCAAGAAATTTTGCACAAATGTGAAGAAAATTGTATAAATATGTGTTTTTCAATGTGCATGCAAATAATATTCAGCCGGATTCTGACAAAATGATGGAGTGCTTTCGTTTGCATGGATCTGGCTGCTGGCCAAAACATAATTTTCATATTATTTGTGTGCAGAGGTTTACAGCATCTTTTGTAGATGCATTTAGAGATGGAGAACTACAGTACATGCAGGCACAATGCAGAATGTTAGCTGGTCAAACACCTCCAATACAATAACAACAGAAAATCTTTTTCTCAAACATTTTCATATATGTGAATGCATACTGCATATGCAAAATAAGTCCATGTTGTGCGTTTAAGTGCCGTTCAAAATAATTTGGCCTCTGCTGAAACATATAACTTTAATATAATGAATTGTTTGCAATGTTTGTTGCTTGCTAAAAAATGCTATCCTGGACCATGCTAAACAGCATAAGCTTCACACCTTGGTATTTATAATGTAGCCATATTTTTGTCCAATAAAATGCTCTTTAAGATAAGAATGCCCTGCCCATGAATACCACCTACCTCTGACTTGCAGCAGCAAGTAGCATTGACTGTGACTCAACAAATGGCTACTGATTATTTGGTAATAAAAGGGGCTACGCCTTTGATATGTCCTTTTCATATATCAGCACAAAAAAAGAAATTTATGCTTGTCAAGACATTTTATAGGGCATTAAAGATCTGTGATGAGCACAACAGGTATAAACACATGCGGATTAGCTATGAAGTGATATCTGTGAAAACATGTGACTCCTGTACTTGGAATGTTTTTAGATATGAGTACACGTACATTTTCACCCTTAACGCTGCTTGCAATATGTGCTTTAGGCGGTGTCTGTTGAAACAATGCAGGATTGTTCAGGCATGCACTTGAGAAATGACATCATATCCTGTAACCCTCCCGTAGCCAAGTTTTACTTGGAAGGGAAACAGATTCATATGCAACAGCATTATAGAACTCAAGCTTTACAAACATTGGATCAATAGCACTTACTATCTAATAAATGTGAGCTTGAGGCTCGAGTTTGTGTACAGACTATAAATAAAAATAGCCTGATTAAGTTTTAAAGAAACTGTTTTTGTTTGAGGAGCTGTCAACAATTTATACTAGCACATCAGTGCAATAAAAAAATAAAATTAAAATGTAATTATATGGAACATTTTTAGCTTTAATCAAAAAAGACTGCCACACAGTTGTACAATGCATGCTTAAAATTGAGGTGAATTTGACAATGTTGTTTGAGAAATGTTCAAGCATTATGCGGCAAAGCACTGGGTGTAAAGTTAGAAGTGAAGGAACTAATCGCACTTTGGTGGCTAAGATTAATCGCTTCCATATAAACCACATCGAAGGCCTTCTGGTGCAGAAATTATGTGATTTCATCTCCGTTGCCCATGGTGACGCTGGCATATACATAAAGCCACACCCTTATTCTGAAACTCTGCAAACATGATTATAACAATAGCACTGTGTATATGTTATTTTAGAGCATTATGCTTTTGGCAAAAACATAATGCTTATTCAGCACATGTCCAGTAAGATATTTGAGCCTACTGGATTTTAAATGCAACTTCCAAAAACATTTGTAATATCTTTTGATATATTGCACAGTTGTAGATATGTTTTAAAAATGTAGTAAGTTCAATCGAGTCATATCTTCCACAGATCCTTTGCTTCAAACAGAAAATGCCGTCATCATCTACCCGCCCACAAGTCACTGTGAACTTAAATAACTTGCTCCTGCATAACATGAAGGGAAATTTTACATTGCATTACAAGGAACATGCATAGGCTACTGATCAATTATTGGAAGTACGAGCATACATGTTGATATATACAGTATGTTCTTATATAAATATATAACATGCATAGTGATAAATTATGTATATAGCACTTTAATTAGTTGCTATCCATCACATATTTCAGTTTTGCTCACATAGACTGTTTTTTTTCTGACCCTGCTGTCTTTACAGAAGTTATCTGTTCCAGCCAAACAAGTTCAGTCTCATTTGACCCCATTATTTTATCTGCACTTCGAGTGCACATACACAAAGTAAAATCAATCACTGGTTATCCAGATAATATATTTGACATAAAGAATGTTCATAACAGTTGTATGGCCTTGTCTAAATAAGTTCTTGTTACTTTAATCAGTATTATTTGTGCATTAGAATTCCTACAATTCAGACCTACTGTACTGCAAGGTTAGGGTACCCTAACCCTAAACCTAACCCATTAAATGAATTCAGTACTGATGATTTTAATAATATATGTATTCGTATAGTGTCTGAAGAGCTGTGTTATTGCTGAGTGGAAGTTTTCCTGTGACCTCACAACACATAGGCTATTCTCCAATTTGTGTGCATTTGAGCTCCAGATCAAGTGTTTGTTATCAGGATCGTGTGTTGTTCAGTTAAAGATTCACTAGGATTGAGAATTATTAACTTTGCACATACTCATATGGAGATCAATAATGTTATGGAATCAATCCTGTCATGAAATCTGTCTGACCTTGACAGCTTCACTCAGAAACTCACGAAAGTGTATTTGTTTTCAAAAAGATGGACAAACGCTTATTTTGAGCATGACTGTAACATTCTTTTATCTCGCGCGCAAACACAAACAGGTTTTGCCTGTGCGTGTGTGTGTGCGTGTGTGTGTGTGTGTGTGTTTTGGCTGATGTGTGTGTTGTCCTCTTCTTCAGCTGGAGTTGAAAGCTAAAGCGTCTGTAGTTCGTCATGACTGTCTTACATCGTTGAAGGGGTTTTAGACAGGGAACAAAGGGGAAGCTGCACTTTAGACTGGTAAGTTGAGTTTAAATCTATGTGAGAAAACTTTTAACACGCATTATATTTCCTAATTGTACTTTTTTGCTGTTTAGCAGTAAGTTTGCGAAGCTTTGAGAGCTTCGCGATTCGCGACTATAAAATGTAACGGAGTCGCGTCGATCCTCATGAGAAAGAAAACATGTTTGTGATGAAGTTAACAACGTGATGATTTGTATTTAAATAAATGCAAGTGAGAAAATCTGACAAGTTTAGCCCCTAAATGGTGGGCTCGCTGTTTTTGCGACACACCCCGGGGTTGTTGAAGCAGATGTGAGATCTTTTCAGATTAATTTTTAATGACTTGCTGATAAAGTACATCATTCGTGCTTTTCGACTATTTGAAATTATTACAAATGAAATTTGGATGACTTTATAATAGAATAGCTTTAATAGAAAGCCCAGAGATCTTTTCACTTGACGTGTTAACTAAGATTACTTTAATGTGGCTTTTAGACTTGAAATGGACGCCGTGTTCGTTTATTTTTTCCCCTTCTGTTTCAGTATCCGTATTGTGTTTAACCCTTTCAGACCTTAATTAAGTTGCAATGACACAATAATGACTGTTTTATTTCTACCCTTAATGCATGATGATCATAAATAAGCATAACTGATAATGATAATAAAAATCAGTTGTGACCATTTTAACAGTTATTACTAAATATATAATAAAAAAAGGATGAACTGAAATCATAGTGTGATATTATGACTTGTGTAGTTAAGGGTATAAACATAACATTAGATTTCTGGCTTTTTGTAACATTTATATTAAGTTATTAATAGCCATTCTTAGTGATTTGGATGTCACTTGATAACATTTAACTACTCAAAAAAATCCATTATTATTATTTAAATCAGATTTTAAATATAGCCTATCCATCATAATTTATTTTTTATTTTTGGTTTGTTTGCTTATTTAAAAATGTGAGCACCTACAATAATCTAGGCACATGTTTGATTCTCATGTTAAATGTACTTGGGGAAAAAACAGATGTTGCCCTCATGTGGAATTAATGCGTATTATAATTATTATTTTTTTTTTTTTCTGTTGTTAATCTGTCTGCATTGGTTTAGGTGTAAATATGGCTCATCGTTCCCAGTGCTCCTCTGCCGGGGACAATCCCCTGGACCCCAACTACCTGACCCCTCATTACCGCGAGGAATACCGAATGGCGATTGACGCCCTGGTTGAAGCTGACTTAGAGGGTTACTATGGGTTTCTTCAGGAAGCAGATGTGGTTGATTTCTTATCCCGTTCAGAGATTGAGTATATCAAATGCACGGTGCAGGCTCCACATCACATTGCCCAACCAGAGAGGCGATACATGGCTGAAGATGTGGATGGCTCTTCTGACACTTACTGGCCGGTACATTCAGACCATGATGCTCCGAGCCTGGACCTAGGCTGGCCGCAGCAATTCAGATTTGTTGGACCCACTGAGGTCACTACATTGGTGAACCCCTCTGACCCCGAAATGCCCAGTATCAAGGAGCAAGTCCGCAGAATGATCAAGAATGCACAACAAGTGAGTTTTGCATGCTGTTCAAGAGCAGTAATAAGTAAGATATTATTAGTGCATGACAGAAGTCAGTAAATACAGATTGTCTTCCCTTTTTGCTCAGTGATTTTAATCACTTTGGTACTGTTTTCACAAGTAAGCAGTGAAAGCTGAGTATGACAGACTGGTCACACTAGTTTCACAGCTGGTTTTTCATGCTAAACTTGACATATTGACAGCTATTAAGCACTCTTATTAAGCACCCCCGCCCCCCCCCTTTTCTCCAAAAGGACCTTTTTAGACTGAATTCACAGTTGAGGCAGTTTGAGTTTCAGATTGTGTTATTTTTTTATTTTACTCTTTCATGATTGAACTTTTGCCTAGTATAAAAGGGACTGGGCTATCATTGTTGACAATGTGGTAAACCGAAATCTTAAGTAAGCATAAGAGTAGACAGTCTTCCCTGCCCTCCAACTCTCTTCATCTGATATTGACCTCTTTGTCATTTATGTATGTATGGTTATCCTGCAATGTTGACATTTTTCAGGCACACTTGTTCTGATATCACTTCAATATTCAATAATACTGGGTTGTTTTTTTTTTGAGTAATATATTTTTTATTTCTTGTTCTAGGTTATCGCTGTGGTAATGGATATGTTTACAGATGTTGACATCTTTGCTGATATCCTTGGTGCGGCGACACGTGGTGTAGCTGTTTATGTTCTTCTTGATGAAATGAATGCTCACCATTTTGTTGGAATGGTGAACCACTGTAGGGTGAATCTGGATGAAATAAAAGTGGGTACTTTTCATAGGTGTTTATCACAAGTTGAGTAGTCCTTAAGAGTGTTTTGTAGCTATTTTCTAATGATTTATAGATTTACTACTTTATAGAATTTACTCAAAATTCGCATATGAGTTAATGGCCTTAGCATTGATTTTTTTTTATTAATTTATTTTTATTTTATCCAATCATGAAACAAATATCATGAATATGACAGAAATATAATTTCCTATAATAGAAATAATAGGAAAGTACTGTTACAAACTTATATAACAATTAACAATACATGTGAGTGTTATTAAGACTTTAAATTTTTTTACCATTAGGTGGTACATTAAAAGATACTTAAAATGTGGTTGTTTTAAAACTGGTGCAAATGCATTAATATTCTTTTTCTTGCAGTTCATGCGGGTAAGAACTGTGTCTGGTAGTACCTATTACTGCCGAACAGGAAAGACCTTCAAAGGTCAGATGATGGATCGCTTTATACTGGTAGACTGCAGAGCTGTGTTAAGTGGCAACTATAGGTAGGTACATTTTATCTTTTAATGTATTTTTTTTTTTTTTGTAAACCATAAAAATATTTTGAATTTATATTGATTATATTTGAAATATATGTGGAGATTATTTCTTTTTTTTTGTATATATTGTGTTCTGAGGTTGGTATGGTCATTTAATATGTGTTGGTTAATTCATTTTCTCATGTTGTGTTGCAGCTTCATGTGGTCTTTTGAGAAGATACATCGCTGTCTTGCTCATCTCTTTCTGGGACAGCTTGTAACCACCTTTGATGAAGAGTTTCGGATTCTCTTTGCCCATTCAGAGCCACTGGTTGTTGAAAATGTTTTGGCAAATATGCAGCACTCTAGTGGAGAACCTGAAAGCTACTTCAACACAGAAAAGACCCACATGTTTAACAGAGAATATCCAACTATGGGCATGGAATGGGCTGGCCGTACTACAGAAGATCATATGAAATTGGGTTACAAAATGTTACCTTTTAGGAGTGAATCCATCCACAGTGCAGCAGAAGCAAATCCCTCTGTTCAGAGGAACATGAGCCTGCATGCTGCCCAGCAATATAGAGGGGACCATCAATTTATAGAGCATGGAAGGCAAATGAGAGAACCAAATGAAACGGTTGGCTTCAAAAGACATAGCTCTGGAAATATTCCTGATTATGAATACATGCCCCCTCAAAACCATCCAACAATAAAAGGTAAGCAGTTCGTGGAGGGAGCAATTCCCCATGGTGGACACTTTGCACAGGAACCAAGTATTGACAAGGGAGCTGGATTACAATCTGGTTATGACATGTATGGAAGGTTTAGAGGCCAAGGCCAACACACTGATCAGTTTTCAGGGCCTGGCTTCCCTCCTGAGGGAGATGAGGATGAACCACCTGGAGCTTATGACCATATTCAAAGATACTTGCAGTCTCACCCTGCTATGGAGGAAGGACATGGTCCACGTAATGTATTACCACCTGTGCAGTCCAATCTCAAGAGACATAGCGCGGGACAGTCTTATACATGTCAGACCTCCCCAACACAACCAAACTCACCAGAACAGAAAAGTTTCTTCAATGTAAACCGCAAAGCACAGAATGTGAGTCAAAAGCAAGGCATGCGGGACTGGAGGATCAGCTCATACCTTAGTGCATATAATGATGCAGGAGAGCTGGATTTAGCTGAACTTGAAGGATCCACTGCATGTGATGACATTCCATGTTTTACACAGGAAGCTCCTTGTGGCCCCATACGTCCTGAAATTAGACTAGGAAATAGAGAGTTTAACAGGATACCTTCACCTAGGGAAAATCCCATGTTTGTCCAAATTCAGAATAATTCTATTGTGCCTAACAGTTCAGGTAATCATCCATCTGACGTATCACAAATAAATATGAAAACAAAACCAGCATCAACTTCAGAGTCTTCTTGCACCACTGAGGGTGACAAATTGGAGGAGACGCAGAATAGAGAACCTAAAGAGACTAGCCGAATAAGTGAAGAGTTCCTCAAGAGGAAACCCAGACATGTCCAGAGGAGTTCCAGACTGAGACACTCGTTGATATTCAGTTCAAATTTGGAGTTGCATGTGTCAGAAGAGATGAGAGATACTGGTGGAGAAAAAGATGTAGATGAAGCTTCAAAACTTTCAGCTCGTGTGTCACAAATCTTGGATAAAAGGAGAACTGGTTCTCCATTTCAACCATTTCAGTGGAGCAGTCTTGTAAAGTCAGCAACATTTGATAACTCTGCCTCAGAGTCTCCACAACCTGAGGATGAACTGAACAAAATGGGTGAAAATTCTGATGTACATAAGGTTGAAAACTGCCAAAATCTTAGAAAGAATTCAATAAAGGGTGATCTGCAAGAAAAACATCTGCCTCAAACAGTTCCTGAAACAAACAGCCAAAGGGATGAATGCCCATCTAATTTATTGCAAAAGTCATCTTCTTTCATAGATATGAATGACCCTGACTGTAGACTGAGGTATTTCAAAGAGTTAGCAACCAAACGCAAACTTGCAGCAGCAAAGGCTTCTCAGAGCAATCCTATAAAAGCCACCCAAAAGTTTACTCTACCGGAGAAACCTTCAACTATCGATGCAGATAAAAAAACAGGACATGTTTTCAAGATCCCAGAAACTCCACTCAAGTCAAAAAATACCTCTGTCACAGCAACAGAGATCAAATGTGAGGAATCGAGTAAAGACATCCTACATAGAGCTACTGATGCTGAAAAGATTAGATTAAAGAAAAAACTTGCAGAAAAATCTGGCTCGTCTTTAAAAAATTTCAAGGGAGACATTGATCAAGCTCTAAAACAAGAGGCAAGAACAGTATCTAAAAACCAGGCACCCCCCATTTTAAACAGTTTTTCACAAAAGCCTCTCTGTGCCTCACAAAATCAAGTAGTTTCTGTTGCATTAGATACTACCTCAACAGAATCTGGCCTCAACCAATATCATATTCCTAAAGAAACAGATCCCTCCCATGCAATAATAGCAGACTCTTCTCAGCGCCTCAGCGAAATTGGGGTAGATTTTTCTAAACACTCCACCGCAGTAGGGGCTGAACCATCTACAGCAGAAAATGTGTATTCCCAACACCACCCTTCAACAGATAAAAACTCTTCTCAACAGCATACTTTAATGGAAGCAGACTCTTCCAAACCACCCACTACCACAGAAAGTGAACCCTCACGAAAATCTACTTCAACAAAGGCAGACTCTTCTCAACACACTCCTGCATCTAAAACAGACTGTTTTCAACAGCCTTCAAGTGATAACTCTGAAAAATCCACTGCAGTGCGGAGAGACCCTACTATGGCAAGAAATAAACCTTCCCAACAGTGCACTGATATATCTTCAGACCTTTCCAAACATCCCCCTGCAGTGAAGGTAAACTCTTCCAGAAACCCCACTGTGGCAGAGATGGACTCTTCTGAGCAGTCTGTTGCATCAGTGATAGACTCTCCCCAACACCACATGGCAAAAGAAAGTAAATGTTCACTAAAACCCACTGTATCAGGTACACAACCTTTCATACAGCCAAATGCATCTGCTGCAGCCACTTCACAACAACCCAATGCAGTGGAGGCAGACTCCTCCCAGGAGACTACTGCAGCAGCCACAGACTCTTCTCACCAACCCATTACAGCAGTTACAGATTCTCCTCAACAACCCATTGCGATGGAGGCAGACCCTTCTCAGCAGTCCACTACATCAATGGTAGACGCAAATGAACAGCTAACTGCCCATTCCCACACTACAACAAAAAGTGACCTTTCCATAGAACCTTTCAGGCAACTACCTTTATGGGGAGCAGGCTGTTCTCAACAGGCCTCTGCAACAACCACAGGTTCTTCCCAAAAGCCCACTAAAACATTCACTGACTCTTCCCAGCAGTCCACTGCAACAGAGACAGACTCTTCCCGGGAGCCCACTGCACCAGTCACAGATGCTTCTCAGCAGCCCGCTGCAACAGAGATAGGCTCTTCCCGGATGCCGACTGCAGCAGACAAAGACTTCTCCCAGAAGATCACTTCAACAGGCACAGACTCTTCCCAGCACCCCACTGCAACAGTCACAGACTCTTTAGACACAGGCTCTTCACAGCAGCCCACTTCAACAGAGGTAGACTCTTCCCGAGAGTCCACTGCAGCAGACACAGACTCCTCCCAGAAGATCACTTCAACAGACACAGACTCTTCCCAGCAGCCCACTGCAGCAGACAAAGACTCCTCCCAGAAGATCACTTCAACAGACACAGACTCTTCTCAGCAGCCCACTGCAGCAGTCACAGAAATTTCCCAGAAGTCCACTTTAACAGGCACAGACTCTTCCCAGCAGCCCAATGCAAAAGAAACTGACTTTTCCCAGGAGCCCACTGCAAAAGACACAGACTCTTTGCAGCAGCCCATTGCAACAGAGTCAGAGTCTTCCCGAGAGCCCACTGCAGCAGACACAGACTCCTCCAGGATCACTTCAACAGACACAGACTCTTCCCAGAAGTCCACTTCAACAGAGACAGACTCTTCCCAGAAGCACACTGTAACAGCCACAGATTCTTTCCAGCAGTCTGTTCCAACAGAGACTGACTTGTCCCAGCAGCTCAGTATAACAGAAAGTGAGTTTTCCCAAAATCCCACCAAAATGGGGACAGACACCTCCAAACATCCTATTAAAACAGAAAATGAATCCCATCAAGATATCACTGCAACAAAGTCTGACAGTGTGAATGAGAAAAAAGATGAGAACTTATCCGAAGCCTTTTGCAAACTAATACCCATTCCAGAGGTTAACAATACTCAAAAAGACAATAGCATATCTCAAAATGCAGTCATCACAGGCTTAAGTTCCCCAGCTGAATATTCCCAATCTAAAACTGTTACACCTTGTGATAGCCAAGTGGAACTTAACCACACACAAGCACGGGCTAAACCATGTATAACTCCTACAGTTAAAGACACAGACAATGGTGCTTTAACTAGTCGTGATTCAGTGGACGTGAGCTTAACTCAGTCTCAAGGTTCACCAGAGCCTTGCCTGTCCTCAAATGAGATCAACTCAACCCAGGGAATAACACAATTACAATCTAGCTTTTCATCAAACCCTATGGAATCTAGCTGTCAAAATGACTCCAAGCCTGAGAAAACAGATGAGTGCCAGAAATCTGACACCATTACAGAGCAAACTCAGAGTCATGATACTTCAGCTGTAGATGCAGGGCCCAAGATAGCTCACATAGAAGTTTCTACAGCAACAGACTCTAATGAGGTTGATAAAATTAAACAAACAACACCAGAGGTAGAAAACACTGTGACTAAATTTGCAGAGGTGTCAGAAAAATCACATTTGACTGTACACAGTAATTCAGAAAATCAGTCTTCTGTTGCAGAGAATGCAAAATCGATAATGTCTGCCCATCAGACATCTACTGCAAATGTTATCTCTTGCAGTAACCTTAGAGATGACACTAAAGTTCTTTTAGAGCAAATTTCAGCAAAGAACCAAAGCAGATCTTCCCAGTCCAAGCAGACTCTTCCTGCTCCCAATGAAGCGAAAAAGGGTGAGGTTAGCTCTGCAGATAATTTGTTTTCAAATTATTCAGGAAGGCCCTGGTCCTCCAAGGCTACACCAGAAGAGCGGGAGATGTTACTACAAAAGATGGAGCAAATGCGTAAACAGAGGAAGGCCTACAGCCGTTTTGAGGTATGTTGTAGAATTTTTTTTTTTCAAATGAATTCATCTTTTTTAGTAATGTTTTATGCGTGTGTGTTTATATGCATGCACTTTTTTTAAAATTTGCTCTGAAAATATTGATAGTCTGCATAGATTCATTGTCCAAAAGCTCAATATCCAAAAGACTGACGTTAAATGTTTAAATGTAAATTTACATTTGCTATATTACTCAAACATTTATATTTGGTGTTTTCATAGGCCTCATAAATTAAACCATTGGAGGAGGGGCTCCCTTGATGAACAATAAGAGGATAGCGATTTTTTTACCTCATAACTGTGAACCTGCACAAACTTGGATTGAAGTGTTTTATAACTTCTGATTATACCAAAGAGTGCTGCCTATATTGAGAGAATGGAAATCCCTGCAGGGCTTAACAAGCTATGCAGATGATCTGCGTGACAAAACAGGAACTCAACCTTTACCGGCTGGAATATGCTTTTAATAGGGCAGGTATTTCTCTGTGTGTATATATAGTGTAGCTGTGAAACACATTTCTGAATCTTTTGTAGGTTATTGGTAGTTCTATATTCAGAAATTATGATCTGATATAAATACTGTAAATAGAGAGTTGTTTACATAACAAAAACAAGGAGTTCATTAAAAATGGAACTGCCAGAGACGGAGCATGTGAGTGATGTGGAGTTGGGGAGGAGTTGTGTGATATTGCCAGGAGCAAGTAGAAGGTTTTCTGAAAGTCTCCAAAATCGTTCTGATACTGCTCCAACATGTTAACAGACTATTGTTTGTGTTTCAATACAGCATAAAACTTTTCTCCAAGTATTATTTATCTTTTCATTTAATATATGTATTTTGTGCCCAGATGTTTTTCAATGATGATTAAAAAAACACTGAAAGAACTTTATAGTGGATCAATAATTGGGCACACCGTCTACTGTATGTTGTAAACTTGAAGCAGTGAGTAACAGGAAATGGAAAACATGAAACAAAGTGGAGCTGGAGCTAAATGATCACAGGATGCTTTGAGGAGGGAAAAGTGAAATTGTTCAGTCACATGGTCTGGCCAGAGAATAGAAAAGGACTTTGTTTACTAGTCCATCAGTTGATTGTGTAAAGCAACGATATGCCATTGTGAAATACATTCTGTTGGTCTGTGTTGATGCACAGTGGAAACTCCAAAAGCACATGTTTTTGAGTCCAGGTAACATATTAATGAGGATAACATGTACATGCAGCACCTTTTACTAAAAGGAGTTTCTCAATATACTAAATCGATAAAGTACACAAAAATGTGCAATATTGTGAATTTAGGATGAGATATTGATTTATTTACATTGTGAAATCTGTTTGTCAAAAATTACCAGTGTATTAAGACTGCATCTGTTTTTGATGGAGGTCCCCATAAGCTACGCGTGTAGAGAACCAGAAATGTCTGTTGCATATTACCACCAGTTCCTAAAGTTGTATGTTGTAATTATTTTTAGAGCAAAATGAGTAACACTACTCTGATATTGAACTAAAATAAAACTAGAACTTAAGACATGTTTTACAAATATTGAAATCTCAAATGTGTGTTTTTTGCTTTTGTCGCAATCTAGGCTTTCAGAACAGATGATGAAACAAAATGCTCAATGGGAAGGAATTTATCAAAAAAAAAAAGTGTTTATTAATCTTCTGATGAAAGAATAGTTTACACAATGTTTGTTTTTTGCTTTTTTTCTGTAATCGTTCCCCTTTGGCACCATTATGTGTGTTTTATATGGGAACAAATGGATAGTTGACTCAAAAATAAAATTTTTGTTATCTTTTACGTTCATGTCATTCCAAACTCATATGACTTTCTTTCTTCTCTGGAAACTTGATAAACAATGACAGAACTTTTATGTTCTTTTAAGTCAATAAATATTGCAGTGAATGTGGCTATAGACCATATTGCAACATGAAAAATATTTTATGGTGGTGACTTTCACCTTTGCTTTCAAAACAGTGTTGCCAACTATTTTTCAGGGAAAATTGCTAAAGGCAGTGCAATTTGTTACTAAATGACGTAGTGATGTCATTGTGCAGTGACATCATGTAACCACAATGCAAATCAGATCACTCAAATCTCAGCAAAAAATACGATTATAAAAATGATCTGAAATGTTCATTTAGATTTGTTAATAAAACAAAAATAAATATAAGATTAAAATATAAATAATGTATATTTATTTTTAAATGCAACATTGAATTAGTGAACATTTGCGTGTTTTTGAACAATTAAATTTCATGTATTTTCTTATTAACTTGTAAAATTACAGATTATAAACATTTATATTTTTAAGCAGGGTATTCAGGTTTTTTTACCTGAATTTAAAATTATGCATTGTATTTTGTGTTTTCATGTAATAATATAATGGACAATGTTCTGGCAGAAAATTACCAGTACCTTTTACATTTTTCTACATGTTAATCAACATGTGCAGGTACAAATTAATAACAAGGTTTTATCATAAATGAACAATTGCAACTAGCAACTTAATTCACATGATATGTGTACTGCTAGACACTTTTGATTTCCTCTTTTTGTGTAATTTAGTGGAAAAATGTGTTCCTTTTTATCATTTGAGTCACAGTTGCTAAAAATTGCCAAATACATTTTAAAAATAGCTAAATTTGTTGCTAGGTGCTTTTTGAAGAAAAAGTTGCTAAATCTAGCGACAAAGTTGGCAACACTTTCAAAAAGACTGTTGAACATAAGCATGTTTAGGTGACATCACTGATCTTTAACAAGCTACTCAGGCAGGTTTGAGTTATGCTTCAATTCAAAACTTTGCAAAAACCAAATTACAAAACACTTTTTTAGCCTGTGTTACAAAATTGTGCTTTTGGAGAAAAAAAAAATAAAATAAAACCTGTATGTGTGACGTCACCAGAAAAAAACACAAAGCCCTTTGTAAGTATTTGCACTTTTATAGCACCATGTCAAATTAGCTGGTCAGTTTAGGCTAATCTCTCAATCTAAACTTTATTCTCATAAATTTGAATTAAAGTAGTTCCCCTGGCATTTCTTAAAGTCTCCTGCAGCTGAGTGGAGAGCTCAGTTCATAGTGATTAAATTTGTATTTCAACAACAGACTCTATGACCGCAGACATAACTGGCATTTTGAAGAAATTTGACCACATAGCTGTTTTCAGCTGGTATGTCTTTGTCATGCATTGTCTGTTCATGCAAAAAAAAATTCAGATATACCACCTGAGATGTTTGTCTATGGCGGACCCTGGAAATACCTCACATTTTTAAACCTGGTTAAGATGCCACCCTTATGAAGACATTTTTACATCAACATTCTTATTCTGATAGACACACTACTGTAGGCTGCTTTTTCTTTTTTCATTTCTCAGGTCTTACAGATAGTGTTTTTTGGACTGGCATCTGTGAATGACCTTCAGCCTATGAGGAAAGGCTCAAAAATGTCACTTCTCTGCCTCTGCCAGGACTTGCTCTTTACTGTCTTTGCATTTCCAGTTGGAATGGTTGCTGTAGAAATTACTTGTTGACTATTGGAAACTTTTTAGCTAACAGAAAACAGGTGCCAAAACTGATGAACTAAATAGTACTGTTTTGTCTATTTAACGTGCTTCACATGTCTATGGTGAGAGTGCGTTGTGTCAGTCAGCTAGAGGTTAGATGAGTATTCACGCTCAGAAAAAAAAAAAAAAAAACAATGTTACAAAAGCTGTCAATGGGGCAGTATCTTTTCAAATGGTACACTTTCGTATTTACCCCTAAAAGATATGTTTTAGTACCCTAAAGTTACAATTTAATATCTATCGAGTACAAATTACCTGAAGTGTAAATATTAATATTCTACCTTTTAAAAGGGTACCACCGCAGTGACAGATTTTGTACTTTTTTCCCCTGAGTGTAGGCTACAGTTAACAAATGTTGCTCAGTATTTAATAGAAATGCATTGCAATGTAAACAATGACCGTGCACTATCTACTGGTGGTTCATGGTAATAACGCATAATGATGCAAAAGACTGAACCCATATCAGTTCTTCAAGCTTTAATCAGTAATTACTTTACAAATGTGTGCATCTTATTTTATTTTATTTGAATTGTTTTGTTTGTAGTTCTGCTGTTTTGGCTGATTTTAGCCTATGATTGACAGCAGGTCTATCCAGCTTCAGTGGTCAGCCTCTTCCTTCAGTGGATGAATCATGCTATGGTATGATAAGCTTTTAAAAATATGTCAATTAAATAATCTTCCTTTACAATTCAACTGACCTTTTGATCCATAGACTGACCAATACCAGTGACTTTGTATGCTTGATTCACAGCACACTTTTGTAGCACACATCATGTTTACTAGAACATGATGACACATTATTCCTGTGAATGTGTTCTGGTGAACTGGTCCTATTTATATCCGATGTGTACCATTTCCAAGTTATTTGAATGGTGTCAGTGCACATTTTATTATTTTTTTTTATTTATCTGTGACCACTTCTGCTAATGTCAATTTGAAACTACAATATGTATCTGATGTTACAGACATTTCTGGAAATTTGCAACTGATAATAAAACTAGTGTCCTCCAACATTTATTGAACAAGTTATTTAACAAAATCAAAAACTGCATAAGTGATAATAAATAGCTGTTTTATGAATTTGTATGAAGCTCAACATGACTCTGTTAAACTATTTATACATTAAAGTTTTAAAACCGGAATTGCTTCAGTTCATTTCAGGTCTGTCTTTGGAAACTTTAAATTTTGGGTGAACAATGCCAAATATTTTCTGTACATTTTGCATGTAGGACTATGTTTAATGCATGCTGATTCAAATGTTAGAAACATATGATGATAATTCACAGTGTAGCAATTGTCTACCCTCAAGAATGTTTGTTCTTCTTCATGGGAATCAGTGTTAGTATCATATCATTTCTTCTCTGTCCATTTGACCGGAGTCTGTCAGAACAGATGATCCAGATGTTTGGGACATCATTTCAGGAAAAAGTGCTTCACAGTCTTTTAAAGGTTTGGGAGGGCAACAATCTTTGCCATGTTACATGTTTCCTTGAATAACCAGTAACACAAGTAAAAGAGAACCTGTCAGGTTTCCTTTATCAGGGTTAATGATCGGGAAGGGAGACTCATATAATCGTCTGAATGACTCTTCCCTCTCAGGTTGAACTTCCTCTCAGATCTCTGTATTCTTTTATATGGTGCAGAGTGTTTGGATCTGCATCCACCAGCCCAACAGACAGGAGTCTAATGATGAGGTGAAGCTCCTGATCATTCATTCTCCACTGCAGGAAAACAATCAGATATTAACAGTGTATCCTTCAGTCAGCAGTAAGAGAACAAGATATGTTTTCACATATATAGCCATCTACCTTGTTTATGTAAAGCATATTTTTTTCTTGGAAGGCATTCTCAACATGTATCTGTGTCCGAGACAATAAACATGTAAGACAACATTCAAACCGCTTTTGAGCAAAACAACAGCATTAAAACACTTACAGTTTATCTACCTTAAGATATGTGTTCTATAATGAAGAGTGTTCAAAAAGCTACTGAATTTACTACTTTAATGTAGTTCAATGTTTTGTTTCCAAGATGCTGAATAAAGGCTCTTCTTGAACTAGAGACAGTACAAAAACCAAACTAACACATAACATCAGCATTATGTAAGCGTTAGCTTTTGTCTTATTTCTTCTTCTTCTCTTCTCTTCTGACTATTCTGCACCGCCCGCTTCTCCCAACAAAAGATGCAATTGCAAGATAATCTGATCATTAAATCCAGATTAACCAGTTATGAAAATATTTGTAAACACTTCCTCTCACCTGACTCAGACCATACGACATGCACTGGATGATGCCAATTAGCCCCAAAACAATCTGTAGAAAAAAACATTTTAATTTTCATATAAAATTCAGAAAAGAAAAAAAAAATGTATGCAAAAAGATACAATTTAAATAAAGATGCATAAATGAAAGAGAAACGATACTAATGACACACACTAGTCTGGAATAATTTCCTTTTTTTTTTCCATTTATTTGACCAAGCATACAATAAAACAGTATGTTGTGAAATATTGTTACAAATTAAAAGAACTGTATATAATGTTATATATCTAAACTAAAAATCAATAGTATATATATATAATAAATTTAAAAAATAAATTTATAAATTTTCTTTTTTATTTTTTTTAAATGGATTTTTAGTTTAGATATACCACACACCAAACACAAGGATTAAAACATTAAAAGCATTAAAAGATGTTAACAGGTAAACTTACCCCCAGAATGTACAACATGAGTGTTTCTTTAAGTGTTCCTCTTATGTGTGTTTGTCTCTGTGAAGTTCTGTGATTTATAAGAAGCTGAGAGAAAATCACGTGAACAGAACCAGATGTACAGGTTTAACAGCGTGTCAAACCCCAAAGCGACAATGCCAGACAGTCATGAGCTTTCCACACACAGTGACAGCTGGAAACTCACACTGATGCGGATTCATCAGAGGTAACATGTGAAGTGTCATTTCTGTACTCTTACATTCATGTGATCAAAAAGACTAACGCACAACATTATACTTCAAGCATCACAAATCATTCAGCAGAGCTCCTTCCTTAAGACAGTTCTGTAGGTTCTTCAGCTCAGGATACTTTAAAGCAGTTGTTTTTCAAAAGAACTTGAGAATAAAAACTCAGAGTCATACAAGTCTTTAAACACTTTTTGCTTCAATTGGAACTTTTATTTTTAGGATTGTAGTGAGTCATCACAAAATGCAAGGCAAATAAACATAATACAAAATTAATCTATATTCTATTTTGAGCACCTGGCTGTACCGGTCCATTTATTTTATTATTATTATTATTTTTATTTTTTTTGTAGAAAAACAGGTTTTACCAGGGGTTTCCGCATGCCATTTTTTTCAGAAGAGAAGTCAAATAGACAGATAATATATAAATAAATTCAGTGAACATCGTACAATGAATGTGTGATAAATGAACTGTTCCTGTTCTGAAAGAAAGAAAAAAGTCCAAATTTCTCATTTCTGTGATCTTAGTAATGATACAGATGGACAGAATTTAGACCAATAAAACCAGTGTCTACCTCTGAACTGGAATAGTGGCTTAATGCTTTCACCACACACACACACACACACACACACACACACACACACACACACACACAATGTTGTCATGACAACAGAGCATTTGGACTAAAACCATTTGGAGCATGTTAAATTCACTTTTAGAAACTGATGTGGAGCCTTTGGTAAATAAATGTAGCAAACCTGCAACATTAACATGAAGGAAGCGAAGAAAGAGTTAAAAGGCAAATGGTTTATATGAGGATTTAATGCAATAACAAATAGTGCACTTATGAAGAATGCAAGTTTATGCATCAATATAATTAATAATCTGAAAGTATAAATCTCAAAAATCAATCCTGACGTTGACAGGATTGTTGCAAGTCGAGTTTTCCCATGTACAGCAAGTGTACTTTCATAAAACAGACAGTTTTTGAAGCATGAGTACGGACTGTTAGAAATCTGACCAGCTAAATGAACGTACCTTGGGTTTCCGCCAGAGGGAGGCAAAACACAGATAGAAACCACCATCAACCACCAGACTCTGATAGATGCCTACTTCTGAATGTAGAAACTTAAGACGCTCTATATCCGATAATGACATCAAATGAAGGGAATATCCAATGAGTTAATGTCTGTGCTTTATTTTTAATCATAAGGAGTGGATAGAAAATTGAATATTTATATATTTAATACATTTTTATATTGTTTTATATATTTTATTTTTATTTTTTTTTAATAATATTTTTTATAATGTAGGCATATAAAAAATTTAGTATTAAGAAATTTTGATTTATAATGAAATGAATTGGCATATACCGTCCATTTATCATATGAGCGATTCTAAAAAAATTCTCATTAGATTCCTTTCTCAAGTCGATGCCTGTCTTTGTGCAAGTGAAATTTTCCATGAAGCAGGCACACTAGCATCAGTTACGGGGAAGTCAGGAGTTACAGTTAGTAATGACAGATACTAAATAAATGTTTCCCATTCAACATTATAAAAAATTTTCTACTGAAAAGCAGATTAATAATCGTGTTTCCGGAGCATATTTCTCTTGTCCTGTGTGCTTCCTTTTCAAAAGCGCGTTGTGATTGGTCAGCTGGAGCCCATGTAACCAATCACAGCGCGCCTGCCATGGAGGAAGGAATAAATGCAAGATGGCTCCTCATATAAAACCAGCCGCCTGGCTTCTCTTTTGTGATCAACAAAATTATTTTCCCACGTCTATTCGATTAAAATACCGCTTTCGGGGAAGTGCCGAGGGCTAAATCAATCTGTACGCTGGCGTAGGTCTTACTCGGCGTCTTCGGGCGCTGTGGGGAATATTTAATAAGCGAGCGGACGGATTTCGAGGCAGTGCGCGAGAGAGATCGTGCCTGTCCGCGCACACGCGACGGTCAGCAGCAGCGCGAGCCCGAACCTGAACCCGAACCCCGCGCCCGGATCCAAACCCGAGCAGCTCGTATGGCTGTTTCAAGGTGAGTCGGTCGATAATGGTTTATTAGCAGGAGGCACACGTGTCTCCACAGTTGATTTTTCTAATTCTTAATACTTCTATGATGTGTACATTATCGCTCAGATCTCTGTGTTTTAAAGTAAGCATACGTAATTCGTCACAACTGAAGGCTGCAGAAGCAATATAACCTCTAACATGTTAACATGTCAGTATTTGACCTGTCAAACTGTGCTATCAAATGCTATGATATATGATATCAGATGATATTGCTCGAGCGTTATGAATCCAACAGTTTGTGGTCTGCCATAACGATTCTGCTTTATGCTGGTAAGTCTCCGGTTAATGTGTAAAGCCACACGTGATTAGAGGACTAACCCCACGCAGTGTCAGTGAGGTAAAGACATCGTTTTAACATCCGGCTGCATCTCTTCAGGTGATGCTGTAGATTCATGTGACGGGTCTGACAGCATGGTGTGAGGGAAGCCGCTAGGACAGCTGTTTTTACCCGATAATGTTATAATTTTTTTTTTTTAATAATTAAAAGTATACACAAAGACAGAAATGAAAATGAGAACCTCATGGAAACCATCTGTTCTTCATAAGTCGGGTCGCCTCCTCGTGGGCGAAGCCACGTTGATCACGTGACCAGCTTTTAGTTATAATAAATGGTTAGTAAACAAATGTAATGCATCCAGACCATAAGATACACGTGTCCGATACCACTGGTGCTATTAGGAGGAATAAACCCCAGCTAAATGTAAACAAAATAGAGAAAACTTACTAATCATAATGAAACTTTCTATTCTTTCATGAGATTTTGGGAAGTGAATTTCACTGCACACCAAAATTTGTTTGGTAAACTCTGACCTGCGAAGCTGATGATAATTCAAGTCAATTTTATTTGTGTGGTGCTTTTCAAAATACACAAGCTGATGTTTGTAATATCTTAATATGTTCCTGCCTTAGCGTTTAGCAGATATACAGATGTGTATCTGTATACGTTTGAATATTCATATAAATTATATACGTAATACTGTATGAATGCAGATCAAGTTGTGTACTGTATATCCAACTTTACATATATATTGTTTGATGAGATAAACAATTAAGCAATTTTACTTTCTAGTTAGTATATTGCTTTGTGACTGAACTGTTTGGGAAAGCTTCAGGTTTGCTGGAAAGTGGAGTTTATTATGTATTAGTATTTGTCAAATGCTGAATTTATGTTTTTGAGAGACTGTAGTATCATGGCCCTTGCAGTGTGTGAAGAGATTTTAAAGTCTAGTGTGTCTGTGGCTTAAGAGATGAATTTAGAATATTTTAGAATTGAATTGTGTTGATTCAGACACCCTGTCTGTCTCACTGTCTGCAGGTTGGAACGTCTGTTCATCTTACTGGATACAGGTACGACTCCTGTTACCCGTAAAGCAGCTGCTCAGCAGTTGGGAGATGTCGTTAAGCTTCACCCACACGAGCTTAATAACCTGCTATCAAAGGTGAGTGCTTAGGCTTGGTTCAGACTCGCACAATATCTGAATTATTTTTTTTTTTTTTTTTTTTTGACAAATCAGACACACTTGGTAGTTTGTAGTCTGAACAGCAAAAACACATTAAACTCATAAAAATTGTTCTGATAGGCAAAAGACCAATATGTCTGTATTTTTGTACTAGTAGCACTTGTTTGTATTTGTACAGGAAGAACGTGTTTCCTAGCGTTCCAGAATTCATGCTTGCCATCTGTTGTTCACAGTGCTCTCATATGTAATGCAAAAAGACTTTTATGATTTAAATTTTAAAAAACACACACATGAAGTTTGATGTTTACAAACAAAATCCAACTCTATCTTTCTCTCTCTCTATATATATGTATATTAGGAGTGTGCACAAATAGTCGAATAGTTGATCTCTAATTATTATTCGTAAAATAAAAACACTATTTGAATGTTACTACTTGTTGCTTTGCTAGCAGTCAATGCAGGGAATCCATGATAAATCCTAAGCACACAAACTTAAAGTCAGTTATAACTAAATTAGTTGGGTGTAGGGTTGTGGCGGTGAGTTAATTTTAATTTCTTGCTTTTAAATAGCTTGTAAAAGCAGCGTGCACATTTTACTTTCACTTTCAAATTTCAAAGTGGCAATTCGGCGTAAAGCAATTGTTCATTTATAGCTTGTTTGAATTTTCCATTGGTTTCTTTTGCTTTTAAATAGCTTAAAAGTGCTGTGCGCATTTTACTTTCACTTTGAATTAGTGGCAATTCGGCATCAGTTGCTCGAATACAACAACAAAATACAACCTCAACCTTACTTTAGCCTATATATAAAACATAGAGATTTTATTAACAAAACGAATAAAAGTACACCATGCTATAGGGCAGGCTATGCCTAGTATAAAATAACAAATAACTTGCATAAAGTTTAAATAGGTATACAAAACTGGAAGTAAGTAAACATGTATAATATATAAACAAATAAGAAATGTAGAACGTTTATTAGCAAAACAAATAAGAATGCTTCGAGGCACGGCATACACCTTGATGTCAAATAAAATAAACTACTGGGGATGTGACGAGATCTGGTGGCATGAGATCTTGTGAGATACGACTGGTCTTGCGAGAATGTGCCGATATCTTTGCAAAACAATTTGCAGTTGACATTAGAGCTGCACAATTAATCATTTATAGATAAAGATTAAGATACAGTAGTGATTAAAATGAAAGCATCTTAAGACTTGTTTGTATTGTAACGCTTTTCTTCCACCAGCAGGTGGCGACAACTGCCCGTTTAAAAAAAAAAGTCATTGAATTAATTTAGAAGATCGTGAATTGTGAAACAGGTCTTTATGAATTGAGACACTGACTCCTTCGTTAAATTTTTTTTTTTTTTTTTTTTTTTTTCAAATTAATTTATTTTTTACAGACTTAAGCAATGAACATTTTGTCAGAATGAACATTTTGTCAAAACCACTAGTAAATTTAGTTTTCTGATCTTTTTTTCTCCAGAGCCGTGAGAGAATCATGATCTCCAATTTATCTAAAAAAAAAAAACAAACAAAAAAAAGTTTCTAATTGTATCCATAATCATGCAGCTCTAGTTTACATGTTGTTTATTGCTGTATATGATTCATTAAAAAAGTTGATTTCAAAATGCACCTACATTTTTTTTGCATTTTGTGTTTTTCAGTTGAATAAAAGACTATTTTCCCAATATATTTAATCACTGAGGATTTCTTTAGAAAAGTCTAAAAATCTTGAGTGGCACTGTGGAGCGTGTTAATAAGATGATTGTATTCGATCACAGAATGTTGTGTTCTGTCTCGTGAAGTTTGGAATTACTTTGATCAAAATTGTTACTAAATGAACTTACAAAATGGAATTGCTTTTGATCAAATGAATCAGTGAAGCGGAGTTATCATAAAATCACCACCACAATGAGAGATCACATGAAATCCAAACTGCAGTTGATTGAGGAGCATGTGGATGTTATTGTTTTTCTCAACATTAACATGTGAAACAACATAAACACGATAAACATAGACCGACTTGAGTGTATGTACGTTCTTGAGCTTGAATGCTATTATATATATATACACAGATTAGATTAGGTTTAACTTTATTGCACATGTAAGGTATAAGGCAACGTAATAGATATACATATATACACACACACACATATAGATATATATATATATATATATATATATATATATATATATGAGATATGTATGGGTGTGTTTCACAATGAGATAATCGCAATAAGCAGAAGCAAAATGTCCAGTTCTCTTTTTCTACACTGACAACTAATCTGTTGTATGATTAAGTCTTTTGGGATCATGCTGACACTTGCGTCATTACTATAGCAGCGGTTGTAGATGCGGTTTAACGTCATTACTTGCAAAATGCCAGTGTAGTGCTAAAGATTGAATTTGAAAAGCAAATGAGAATTGAACCAAGATTTAGATCCACAAAACTGAACTGAAAGAATTGCTGCATCCTCTTACAAAATGTGACATGGTGGTATTAAATCGTGTTATCGTGCTGCTTTGAGATATATGCCGTGTTGATGAATTATTCAGGTATTTATGTACATTATTGTCCACCATGGTACATATTCAAATTTTTTTTTTTTTTTTTACTTTTTCTTTGGTATCCTCTAATCCTGTGTGCCTTTGTGGTGCTATAACTGTTTTTTGTTTTGTTTTGTTTTTTTAATGGGTTAAGACCAAAAGATGCTACAGATAAATTTCTTAACATAAGCAGTTAGTAAAGGTCTGAAAGTTTATTTCCTTATTGTTTTGTACATTTGAACAAATCTGCTTGTAACTGAATTTCAGCTCTTCAGACAATTGATCTGTTTTCCTTTCCTCTGGGTTCAATAGGTTTTAACATACTTGAGGAGTCCAAACTGGGATACACGAATCGCAGCGGGACAAGCTGTCGAAGCCATAGTGAAGAAAATTCCAGAATGGAACCCAGCTCCAAAGCCAAAAGATGGTGAGCTGAATAATGCCAGATTACATTACTAGACAACTGGATTTTTTTGGACTTTGCAGTCTGATTTTTACAGAAAGGCATGTAATTACATAGACTTCTTGTGATTTTTATCAATGCTGTCGAATGCAAATCAACTCCAGTTTGTTCCTGCAGTGGTAATGCCACGTGGCACATTAACAGCTAACAGGCTTTAAGCTTCTCTCTAATGATTGTCTTAAGCAGAGCGAATGCTTTAATGTGTGTTGTCCTTCTCAGAGGTGTGCGCAGAAGATATGTCTCCAGAGGATAACTCCTCAGACAGGCTGAGCTTCTACAGGTTTGATATTTCCCGTCTGCTCAAGCACGGAGCGTCGCTGCTCGGCTCTGCAGGTGCTGAATTTGAGCTGCAAGATGACAAGTCAGGTAGGGTTGTATTTGCGTTGTTCATATTTGTGTTAACATTGCAGATTTGTAACGTTCACGTAATTTTTACTATTGTTTATATTGAATCTAGTGTTAAAGTTTAGTGTGTAACTCGTCCCGCACCTTTTGTACCACAGACATCAATTACCTCAAATGCACCTGGAATTAATTAATTTTTGTCTGTGTGAATAATATAATATTTCTTACTCTATAGGAAAAAGAAGTGTGTGATTTGAATACCATTGAATTGTTTTGATTGAATTTGACTGTAATAAGGAAATTGACAGTTGTCCATTTGACGTTCTTTGTCGTAGAAATGTAAAGAGGTGCAGGTGGAAAGTGTTTATTTGCATGTCTGTATGGAAGAAATTTGAATAGAAGTGTTTCGTTATCTCCATCTGTCCATGTTGATTTTTTTTTTTCCAATTCGTAAGTGGTGTTTGTTCTGCACCATTTATGCTGTGAACATGAATGATACCTCATTGAGGAGTGCTATTACTTTTAAACGCAAGTGATTATGATTTTACTCGGTGGACACTAAAATGGGTGATATTGAGAAGCAAGTGATTATGATTTTACCCGGTGGTGGATATATTGGAGAACACCAGCTCTTGTTGGTGATGACTTTTGTTTTACCGTTCTTAGTCATTCTGTTCTTCAGGTGAGACCGATCCTAAGGAGCGATTGGCCCGGCAGAGAAAGCAGTTACAGAAGAAGTTGGGATTGGATATGGGTGCTGCAATCGGCATGGACACGGAGGAGCTTTTTAATGATGAGGACCTGGAGGACGCTTGTGCTTCCAGTACCAACAGATCACAGCCTGGTAAAAGCCTGGGCTGTCAGTTCTCAAGCAACCATTTGGTGAGTGGTGCACATTCTCTTACAAATGCCAAACGCTTCAGAAAGCTTAAGAGTTTTAAGGCTCACATTAGTGGAAGTGAGGTCTTTATCGTATTCAGTTGGAATTTCAGTTTTGTGTTCTCCTCTTCAGCCAGCTGCAGAGCTCATAGATTCTGAGTTCCGTCCAGGCATGTCCAATCGACAGAAGAACAAAGCCAAGAGGATGGCAAAACTTGTGGCGAAGCAGAGATCCAGAGACGTGGAACCGAATGAGAAGAGGTAGAGATGCAATGCTAAACTGCCAAGTATTTAACTTGTATTTTTTTTTTATTTTGGATGTATCAGCTTTCATAAAAGTTTAAAAGTGCAGTAAGAAATTTCCGGATAACGTGGTTGATCATTGAAGTCATTAAAACAAACAGGCCCCTACCCAAAAGGATCACACCTTTATCTTAATAGCTCTGTCCCCAAATCCACTAATATGTTATGCAGCACAGGCACCTCCCTCATCATAAGTGGACATGCAGCTTATTGGTGATTGGCAAGAAGTGTGTTTTAGTGCCCAGTCCGATCCACTTTCAACAGCGTTTCTCAGAAATCACTTACTGCACCTTTAACAGACAAGAACAAAGAGGCTACACTTTTTTTTTTTTTTTTTCAGCATCTTAAAGATGACAACAACCAAGCAACTTCTTGAATCATGAACTCTAGATTTAAAGGGAATGTGTTTTTATACACTGTTGTATCACACTTGAAAGTAAGAGTGTGCACAGATAGTTGAATATTCGTTCTGTAATTATTATTGGAAAAATAAAAACACAAATAAAGCAGATTAATTGTAGAATAACTTTTGTGCTTTACCCTGCCACCTCTTGTACTCCTAGAGACGCATTGAGAATCATATTCAGAATCAGATGGTGATGTGCCTGAAGACTCCCTGCCCTATAAACAGTGTTTGATGTTGACTTCGATAATGACTGTTTATGGGGTGTTGGCGGTCAGTCTGACCACTGCTCTTATGTTCCCTTGCCACAGCAATGACAGTTTTGAGGGAGAGCCAGAGGAGAAGCGCCGGAAAACCACAAATGTAGTCATTGAGCAGCCAGCGACCAACAGCAAAGTCTTAATTGATAATGTCCCCGATAACACCAGTTTATTTGAGGAGGTGTGAGACGTGCACACATGCTTAATTTTTTTCTTTCACACATTGAGCTGTTAACATTCACCTGTATCTGTCTAATGTATATATTTTTTTTTTCACAGACTCAGGAATGGCCCCTGGAAAGCTTCTGTGATGAACTGTGCAATGACCTCTTCAACCCCTCGTGGGAGGTACTGAAAAAACACATTAAATAGAGCTAAGCAGTTCTAACAATTTCTGTGGGGAAAAAAATCTTACAAAATGTGTTTGCTCTGAAATAGCTGCAAGACGAGGAAGGATTCATGCAACTAATCTAATGATTCAGTGCTTGGGAAAATTAATGGCCCAATAAAAAGTGCATTAAAATATTGCCATATTTCACAATGTTGCATAAATGTATATTGCCAGCTAAATCATTGCGACTATATCATAAATAATTAATATATCTTCCAGCCCTAGATGAGACTGCATATGCCATTATCTTGCTGCCATGCCTTACAGTCTTATTTTAGAATCGTTTTTACACTATTAAAGTATTTATTAACATTTTTGGTTAGCTGTTTTGTATTTTCAATTTAAATTTTTTAGTAATTTTATGTTTTTTTTTGTATTTAAAAGTTGTGTAATTTTTAAGATTCAGTGTTTCATCTAATATTTTTAGTTTTATTCCATTTAAAGTAAAATTTTAAATACAAACAATACTCATGTCTGTTGGTTGTGTGCTTTTTGTGAGACAAATTATCTTAAGCGAGTTTGCAATTGCATGTGCACTGAAGCATTATATTTTTTTGTCATTTACAGTGAAAGGTGTAGTGGTTGGTCAGTATGCTTTTATTTGGTATTTTTAGATTCGTCACGGTGCCGGTACGGGACTGAGGGAAGTGCTGAAGTGTCACGGTACTGGTGGAGGAAAGACTGTTGGCAATACAGCAGAACAGGTGTTCACCAGCTCATTGGACATTATCACTGTCAGAGGTTAAGTTCAGTGTGTGATGTTTGATGTCTACTGCATTCTCAGATGGAGCGACAACACCAGGAGTGGCTGGAGGATTTGGTCATCCGGCTTTTGTGCGTCTTTGCTCTGGACAGGTTTGGAGACTTTGTGTCAGATGAGGTTTGTCATCTTTCTCCCAACTTCTGAATTCCTGTCTGTTGTCATCTGAAGCCCTGTTGCCCTCTAGTGGTTGAACAAGACTGACATATGAACCTGAACTTGCATGTAAATGTGTTGCTGTAGTTATTTTTTATTTTTTATTTTTTTCTTGAAAAAAATTGCATGTCAAAATACAAATGCATATTTGAGCGTTTTTTTTTTTTTTTTTTTTTTTTGTATATTAAAATTGGGTGTTATTGTTTTTAATTAGTGTGAGCCTCTTATCCATTTTATGTATTCATGGCAATACATTTAATTCACAAAGAATCTAATTTTTCTTATCTTTCCAGGTGGTTGCACCTGTCAGAGAGACGTGTGCCCAGACTCTGGGCGTGGCCTTGAAGCACATGGCAGACAGTGGCGTTGCCATGACTGTGGACATCCTGCTCAAGCTGCTAACTGAAGACCAGTGGGAGGTTCGACACGGAGGCCTGCTGGGCATCAAATACGCTCTTGCTGTCAGACAGGTGGAAAAGACTCAAATTCTTATTTGCTGAGTTTGAAAGTGACATGCTTGATGCTTCGGTGTGTTTAACTTATGGTCGACATTCACATCTTGCTGACCCTCAGGACTTGATCGCAGAGCTGCTGCCCCGGGTTCTTCCTGCCATTACAGAAGGCCTGCGGGATCTGGATGATGACGTTCGTGCGGTGGCAGCAGCAGCTTTGATCCCAGTGGTGGATGGATTGGTTCAGTTACTGCCTACTAAGGTCTGAGTTCAAAGTTCACTCTAATTTGACAGCTAGTGCAGGTATAATAGCCAATATGGAATTATAGCGAGCATGTCTTATCTAAAGATGCTGATAATCTTACAATAGTCTAATATTGGCCAGTTGGTCTGTCACTGCATGTGTCTGTGCCAACGGCACTCTGCATGTGATAACTCTTAATTTTCCAACACATTTAAATCAGTCTGAAGTCTAGAAGTTCTTTTTCATTTTTTGGTTGAAAGAAGTTGGAAATATCAACTTCAGTTTCAACTATAAACAGCACTCTAGTGCATTCATGTTTTTATTCACGGACCTCTGAGCTTGATGGACAGAGCTGAACAGAAGAAATGAACCAGAGAAGATTACATAGTCACCATGGACCAACGGTAGTCCAAAGCTGTTTATAAGCTAAAGCAAACTTTTCTGGAAAGTTGTTTTGAACTTCCGAAACAAACTCCAAACAAGTTTCATTTTGGCCTGATTTTATGTGAAATGGCATCACACAATTTAGTTCTTTGATTTTTGTTTCAATTGTATTGGGGCCTTTACATCTAACACTTATTTGCAGCAATTTCTCTAGGTTTATGCCTCTTTATCTATAAACTGCATGTATGCTTTATAGGTTCCCTTTATTGTGGACACACTGTGGAATGCCCTGCTGGAACTGGACGATCTCACATCCTCGACTAACAGCATCATGACCCTCTTGTCCTCCCTGCTTGCTTACCCACAGGTCCGCCAGTGCAGGTGAGATTTCTCTATTGAAATATGAAAGGAGCTCACGTGTTCATTTCTATTAATACCACGTTTCCCGACAATGATAAAAGGGAAACTAAAACCCTGTTTTTCCTTTCCCAGCACACAACAGTCTCTCACAGTGTTGGTTCCTCGAGTATGGCCATTCCTGAGACACACAATTGCTTCTGTTCGTCGGGCTGCCCTAGAGACCCTCTTTACATTGCTTTCCAAAGCTGACCAGGTTGGATAATCTGTGTGAAGTCAAAAAACATGAAGGATTGGCATTTTCAGTTTTGAAGTATTTCTTCTTTCCTGTTTTCTGGTCTGATTTATACTTTTTCCCTCCAGAGTTGTGCAGTGTGGCTGAATCCCATCATGCAGGACATGTTAAGACACCTCTTTCAGTCCTGCATACTGGAGAGCAACCAGGAGATCCTAGAGCTTATACAGAAGGTATGACTTTCTCTGTTCCACCCTTTGAATGTTTTGTCTGATTGATATGTTAATTACTTTAATATGTTGATGGTTTTCTAGGTGTGGGGGGAGTTGTTGCGACAGGCCCCGCAGCAGTATGTGGTAGCAGCCAGCTGTCCTTGGATGGGCGCCTGGCTCTGTTTGATGATGCAAGCACCACACATCCCTATAGACCCCAACATGTTGCTGGAAGTGAAAGCCCGCTTGAAGGTGAGGGTGGAGGTTCCTTTACCTGCACTATATTGGAATAAAGAATTAATTTGACCTTGATTGCACATCTGCACATCTTCAAATGGTTTTACATACGTAAACTACCTTTTTGTGTTTAAAGTAATTCATAGTTTTATTCAGCAACAATGCATGTAATTGATCAAAAGTGGCAATAGAAGCTTTTGCATTGTTGGAAAAATTTCAAATAAATGCTGTTATTTTGAAGTTTCTGTTCATTGAAGAATCCTTACTAAAATATTAAACAGCTTTTCAGCATAAGAAATGTTTCTTTAACAGCAAATCAACATATTAGAATGATTTCTGAAGGATCATGTAACACTGAAGACTGGCGTAATGGCTGCTGAAAATTTAGCTTTGCCATCACAGGAATAAATTATATTTGAAAATGTATATTTAAAATTGTAACAATTTCACAATATTACTGTATTTTTGATCATATAAATGCAGTCTTGCCAAACCCCAAACTTATACATGTGCTATAAACTGCCTGTACAAAAGTAATAAGTACAGATATGACACAAAGAAAGCAGATTTTACACTCAAGTTTAGTGCTGCCCAGATTGAGAAAGTGCTTTCCAGGGTTTTTTTTTTCTGTACAGTATGGTCTGTGGGCATGCTGTCTGAGGCTGAGACTAATCCATCCTACAACCTTCACACTTCCCACTCATCCAGAAGCAGATCTGCTCTGAACTTCATTCTGTCATTCCGCAGGAGAAGGCTACTGGAAAGACCCGACAGGGATCTGTTCCAGTCAAGGAAACGGTCCAGGAGTACATCGGTGGAGCAGAGACGGTTACCGAAGACCCCGCCACACGAGACTATGTGGTGACACGTGCCCGTCTCATGGCTGCAAAGTGTGTAGAGGGGGGAATTCTTCAAACTTTCTTGTTTTTGTGTGTCATATTTGAGTCTAACTGCTTTTGTGTCCTCCTAGGCTGTTGGGGGCGCTGTGCAGTTGTATGTGTGACCCAAGGTTGAATAGCTCTTCTCAGGAACTCCGGCCTGCGGAGTCTTTAGCACAACTTTTACTGTTCCATCTCAATTCCAAATCGGCCCTGCAGCGGATTGCAGTTTCCATGGTGATCTGTGAGTGGGCAGGCCTTCAGAAGGTGAGAACGGGAGAGGGTCAATGTCAGGTTTATTTTAATAACATGTTAATGACTGTTAGTGCTGTCCTACGTCACAGGAGTGTGAGCTGCTGTCCAGCGTGGTTCAGCCCCGATTGCTGGTCATTCTTTCAGAGCAACTCTACTACGATGAGATTGCCATTCCTTTTACTCGCATGCAGAACGAATGTAAACAACTCATAGCGCTGCTGGCTGATGCCCACATTGACGTGAGCGAAAGAGCCAACTCCACTGTATTCACCATCGATCAGGCTAACGAGCTGGTTAGTAAAAAAACTCCTAGAGATACAAAAAACTCTGGAGTTATAGAGCATTCTACTTTAATTTCAAGAAGAAAGTAAATTCTTGCCAGTTAATCAATATATATGATAATATAATGATATTATTATGATGATTATAATGCTGAAGAGTATTAGAATTTTAAGTACAGTTGTTTATTCATCCCTTGGCTCTCTAGGTGACCACCATGTTCTCAGAATGTACCTCCTCTCTGAACCTCAAGTCACGTCAGTTCCAGCTGCTGGACAGCAAGAGGTTGCAGGCTCGTTCCACGGTGTGCGAGACCAGTGCCGAGTGGCAGCAGCTGCAGCTGAGAGTTCATACCTTCGCTGCCTGCGCTGTGGTAGGACTGGCCATTCTGCCAGATAAACTCAACCCTGTTGTCAGGCCCCTGATGGAGGCGGCCCGCCGTGAAGAGAACACGCTCGTCCAGGGTTACGCCGCCTCTAACATCGCCCGCCTGCTGCAGCTGTGCGCTTCCAGATCTCCCTGTCCGAATGCCAAGATCGTGAAGAATCTCTGCAGCTCTGTGTGTGTAGATCCAAAGCTCACCCCTAGTGCTGCATGTCCTGTCCCGCCAGCCAGCACTCCAGCAATACAAGAGAGCAGTAAAGGTGAGAGGAAGACCATAGCTCCGATACCCATTCATATTTTCATTGGCCATATTTATGAAACGGGATCAGAACGAATTTGTGTAAATTGTTTGTGAAGCATCTTAATTTAATGCAACATTTATGTGAAGTATTTATAAACAATTTCTACTTATTAATTCTACTTTTAAGGTCCATTCTGGCCCGTTTTTGTAGGGATTTTTTATTCTAGTAGTAGTATTGGCAGTCATATTTATCATGTTGGTTTTGTCCAGAAAGAAATATGTTTTTGTGCATCCTATTTTATTTGCATGTTGCAGTTTGATGTGAGACTTTATGTTTCGGGGGGTTTAGAGGTGTTGTGTATTTAATCTATCCTGCAGCATCTGTGGCAGAGAAGGATGCGATGCATCACATGGTGAACAAGACAAAGGGCATCATCACCCTTTACCGACATCAGAAAGCAGCTTTTGCCATCACCAGTAAGAGAGGACCCACACCCAAAGCCCCAAAAACTACCAACAATGACCTGCCCCTCGGTGGCAGCATTACCACAGAAACAGACGAGGTGTTTACAGCGTTATAATTAGCCGCTTTACTGTGTTCTGTTCAGTGATGCTAACAGTCTCTGTGTAATACTACCTAGAGCAAGAAGCCGTTTCTTATCCAGAGGAGAGGGGCAGAATTCTGCTTGATGACAGTTGCCAGGCATTTTGGTAAAGAGTTGACAAAAACGTTGCCATATCTGTGGGAGTCCATGACCGGTCCGCTGACGAATGCGCTAAACGCTCAGGGACTTGGTATGTCTGCTTTAACTTTGTTTGTAATCTTTTTTTTTTTTTTTTTTTTTTTTTTTCAGTGAATTTTTATTTTTATTTTTTTATAAATAAAATGAATTGAGATTTGTGAAAAGCTCTTTATAGTTAAGACAAATGAATTTTTTATTGAAAATGTACTTGCCTTCAGGCCATTCGAGATGATGTAGATGAGATTGTTTCTTCATTGGAAGAGATTTGAAAAATTGTAGCATCACAGCATTTCTCTCCTGTTTCAGACAAGACAACATTTTCTACTGGAGAAAGCAATATTACAGATAGATGACTCGTATGTTAGCCAAAAGCAGCGGTTTGGAGTTTAAAAATGTGTTGATGTATTTGTTCATTACAGACATGCAGCTTTTTTGTTTATTGTGATGCTTTTATCATTTTGAACTCTTTCTAATGCACCCATTCACTGCAGAGGATCCATTGGTGAGCAACAGATATAATGCTACATTTTTCCAAATCTGTTTCAATTAATAGACAAACTCATCTATATCTTGGACGGCCTGAGGATAAATGTTCATTTTTGGGTGATTTATTCCTTTAGTAATTGCTCTTCCTGCTCCTCATTTGGTTTTTGTTGCAGATTCCAGCCAGTTGTTGAAGCTGGGAGACACTGTTGCTCAGGAGCTTGTGAACTCTCTGCAGGTGCTGGAGGTCACAGCAGGAGCCATGTCCCAAGAGCTTATCCCTTTAGTATGGAACCATGCGCACATTAAACTTTCAAGAACATCTAGTACCACTCCATGAACAATGGCAGTTTTAACCAGTCTCCTGTTGTCTCTGTATCTGCAGTTGATGGAGCAGTTGCCTCTCCTGTGCACCTGTCTGCAACATCCATATACAGCCGTACGTCACATGGCCGCGCGCTGTGTGGGCGTGCTCAGCAAGATCGCAACTATGGAGACCATGAATGTGTTTCTGGAACATGTGCTTCCCTGGCTGGGTGCTATTGATGACAACACCAAGCAGGAGGGAGCCATCGAAGCCCTGGCCTGTATCCTCTGCATGTCACAAATCAAAATCTAGCTCTTTTCTTGTATTAAAAATGCCTTTGCATTTCACAAAGGTGTTAAATTATAATGCTTCCTAAATTCTTAGAAATTCTTAGAAATAGAGTAAGACGTACTACCAGTTTGGGGTCAGTAAGATGATTATTATTGTTATTAACACATTTTAATGGATGAAAAGTGGCATTTATAATGTTTTAAAAGATTTCTATTTCAAATAAATATATTTTCAAATTATGTTTCTTGAGCAGCAAATCGCATATTAAATGTATTAAAATAGAAAACTTTTAAATTGTAATATTTCATAATATTACTGTTTTAGCTGTTTTGTTTTTATCAAATAAATGCAGCCTTGGTGAGCTTAAGAGACTTCAAAAACATACAATCTTACCGACCTCAAACTTCTAAACAGTAGTGTACAAACATTTAGTGTGTACAGTGGTGTTGAGAACACAAATGATTATCCTGAGCACAGTGTCCAGGTGTGATGGAGCAGTTGGATGTGGATATCGTGCCGTACATGGTGCTGTTGGTGGTCCCTGTGTTGGGCCGTATGAGTGACCCTGGTGACAGCGTGCGATTCATGGCCACACAGTGCTTTGCAACCCTGATCAGACTGCTTCCTCTTGAGGTGAGCGATCAGTAACCAGCACAGTCCAGCATTAATGCTTTTAATAATTATTACTGATGTAAGACTTTCAGCAGCCAGTTTGAAGTGAGGAACGTCTGCATGTCGGTTCTCTCTACGCTGGAGCTCATCACTTTGTTGCATAACTTCTGTGCAGCTTTTTTTCCTTTTCATCATAGTTTTTTTTGTGTGTTCCTTTTAGGCTGGAATCCCAGACCCACCGTCTATGTCTAAAGATCTTTTTTTAGAGAGGGGGAGAGAGAGAGACTTTTTTTTGAGGATGTTTGATGGAAGGAAACTGGAAAATTATAAGATTCCTGTGCCCCTCAAAGCAGAGCTCAGGAAATACCAACAGGTGTGTTTGCGTTTTACACTTCTGCCCATGGAAATGTCTTTATTTTTTGGCATATCTGGAGATTGAAGTGAGGCTAAGAACTGTAATAAAAAAAAAATTGTCTGACTGCATAAATCGCTGGCGATTTTCAATCGTTGCTTTTATACAAGTTCCTACTGTTCTCTCTCTTGTAGGATGGAGTGAACTGGCTGGCATTTTTGAACAAGTACAAGCTTCATGGGATCCTGTGTGATGATATGGGTCTGGGTAAGACCCTGCAGTCCATCTGTATTCTGGCAGGCGATCATTTCCTCAGGTACACCCAAGTGTTTTTCATCCAAGTTTTTTGCAGCATTAATATAAAGTTGAAATATAAGACTTTTTTTGACCTGCTGAATAATGTTGCTGCATTTGTACAGGGCTCAGGAGTACGCCAGGACAAAGGCTCCTGACTGTTGCCCTTTGCCCTCCATAGTAGTGTGCCCACCCACCCTGACGGGGCACTGGGTGGATGAGGTCGGGAAGTTCTGCTCTAAAGAGTATCTCAATCCTCTGCACTATACTGGCCCTCCTACGGAAAGAGCTTGGTACCATCTTAAGAAATTGCTTGTAAAATGACTATTGCCTTTGTTGCCCGTTTTAGGAAATTGAATAGAAAAATCCATGTACAATTTTCTGTTTCATTCTATGCAGGTTACAGCACCAGGTAAAGAAACACAATCTCGTTGTTGCCTCGTACGATGTCGTTAGAAATGACATTGACTTTTTCAGGTAACAACTGGTTAGTTACACGTTTATCATTCACAGTCTTCGTATACTATTGGGGAAGGAAATATTTCATTGTTTTTTTTTCTCTCATACAGGAATATTAAATTTAATTATTGTATTCTCGATGAGGGTCACGTCATTAAGAATGGAAAGACCAAACTTTCCAAAGCGATCAAGCAGTTAGCTGCCAACTACAGAATAATCCTCTCAGGAACACCAATTCAGGTGAGAACTGAACTCTTCGATGCTACAGTTTAAATGCTTGGGGTCATAAAAATAATCATTTTAGCACAGGAGAATTTCCAGAAGACATTACTCCAGTATTCAGTGTCACAAGATTCTTCAGAAATTGTTCTTTCGGTGCTCAAGAAATGGTGATACTCCTAAGTCAAAAAAAAAGAACGCTTTCGTTTTCTCAAAATATGCATTTAATATCCCCTAATTTTCCAACGATTCATTTGAAGCAGTTAATTTTCTCTAATCCCCTCCTTTCTGTGAGCCTACTCTGCTCTGATTGGTCAGATGGCCCAGTCTGTTGTGTTTACAGCGCATGTCGGAAACAATACACCCAATGCCATAGTTCCGTATTTCGATAGAAAATGTCAACATCTATTATTTATCATGCTGACAGGTTGTGATTCAGTGCTGCCAGCTGGTTCAAATAAACTGGGTACTGAGCCATCTTTCAAAAGCAAGCATTTTGTGAATCCTGTATTGAACTCCCAGAGATTAGAGAAGCAGTAAAATGATGGGCACACACAAAAAGATTGGGGTTGTATTGCTGTGGTACAGTATAAAAAAAAAAAAAATTTTAACCACTGATTCTTTGCAGCCTCATCTTTTGGAAGTGAAAATAAAACAAATTCTACTCGACAAAAACAAGCTACAGTGTTTGAGGGCGGGGTCAAGTTGTTTGCGACCAGCCAACATAGAACAGAGGCAGGCATTATGTAAATGTGTTACCCTGTGACGTGTACCCGTCACAAAAGTGGGATTCGAATTACTGATGACTCGTTTATGCTGTTCAGATTCTTTCTTTTGGAGAAAGTAACTTCATTGTGCACTTTTGGTTTTACAACTTTGCAAATTGCTTGCATTCACTTACAGCTGCATCACACACTGCATGAAAGCTAATATTGAAAATGGCATAATAGGTGCACTTTAAGTTATTAAAAAAAAAAAAAAAAATTTAGTGACCTAAACCTCTAAATGGTAGTGTGCCTTTCAGATTTTGCTGACACGTAGATGAATTTTGGATTGAAACACTGTCAAGTTTGAATTTGACAAGCTAATGACTGTACTGTATTTTTCGTCTCTATAGAACAATGTTCTGGAGTTGTGGTCTCTGTTTGACTTCCTGATGCCAGGCTTTCTTGGTACTGAGCGTCAGTTTGCTGCCCGCTATGGGAAGCCCATCCTCGCCAGTCGAGATGCTAAAAGTTCCTCGCGTGAGCAGGAAGCAGGTGTGAATTTGTTTTTTTTCCTCCCTCCTTTCTCTGTGTCTCCTCATTGTAGCATCACAGCCTTCTCAGTCTGAAGCTCCTCTTCAGGTTTTGACACTCTGTATTCAGAGAATCACTAGAGACTGAATCCTATTTTAAGACAATGAAGGTTTTTTTTTTTATATGTTGTAACCGTTTCAGATGTTCAATTTAAGAAGCAGCTCTTTAAGTCGTTTTAATAATGTTGTCATCTTTGGTCTAAAGTAATGTGTTGGTGTGTGTTTTTCAGGTGTGCTGGCAATGGAAGCGCTGCATAGACAGGTTCTGCCCTTCTTATTGAGGAGAATGAAGGATGATGTGCTTCAAGATCTGCCGCCCAAGATCATACAAGATTACTACTGCAACCTCAGTCCTCTACAGGTACAAAACACAACAGGATGTTTATGAAGGATTTGGCTGGTGAAATTGAATGCAGTAAGATTCTGTGATTTCATTTTGTGTCAGAGGGGATATCTGTACTTCAGCACTACAAAGTGTGCATAGTTCACTTTGGCTTTCTTGGCAGCGATCACAAAAAATTAAAAACCTTGAGTTAGTCTATAAAAATGATAATTTAAAAAAGTGTAATTAAATATTGATGACAACTTTGTTCTTTCATCTGTGTGCTCAGGTTCAACTGTACGAGGACTTTGCTAAATCTCGCGCAAAGGTGAACGTGGATGACGTTATTTCCACAGCATCTGTGCAAGAAGAAGAAGAGAAACCCAAATTAAAGGCCACTGGACATGTCTTCCAGGTTGATCCCAGGAAGTCTTATAAGAGTGCAAGATTATCCTCCTCTCAGTTGAATAGTGTGTAATGTTCTTGTGTTGGATGTTTCAGGCTCTGCAGTATCTGAGGAAGCTGTGTAATCACCCAGCACTGGTGCTGACCCCTCAACACCCGGAGTACAAACACATCACAGACCAGCTGAGCAGCCAACACTCCAGCCTCAGAGACATTCAGCACGCCCCAAAACTCTCAGCCCTCAAACAGGTGCCGTCCACAAATCTGTACTACCAAAGCACGCCCCTGTCTAATATCACCTAATATTAGTGTTCAAGTTATCTATGTTAAAGTAATAAGTTGTTAATTTAATAAGTACATTTTATAGATATATATAAAATTCATATCAGCCAGTATTTTGTTTTTTCTTTTAATTCTCAATATCAAGCAATTTTAGTTTTTTCCCAGTTTTTTCCGCAATGTTAATTGTTCAGTTTTAAACATCAATTTTAACCAATTTATGTATTTATATAGTCTGTATCAACTGTTTTGTTTTTTAATCATCAGTATCATCCAATATTGGTTTCTTCTTCTTCTTTTTTTTTTTTTTTTTTTTTTTTTTTTTTTTTTAATTAATATCAGGCAAACGGTTTTAATCCTTAGTCCTTTATCAAATCATCAATAAATGACTTTTAGTGTAAAATACAAGCAAACAGCACAGTAGTATATATGTATTTGTGTCGTGTTTTCTGTTGTAGCTGCTGTTGGACTGTGGACTGGGTTCTGCTGGAGCAGCTGATGGGGGCACAGAGGCTGTGGTGGCCCAGCACCGCGTTCTGATCTTCTGCCAGCTGAAGAGCATGCTGGACATCGTGGAGCAGGATCTGCTCAAAGCACAGCTGCCCACCGTCACCTACCTCAGGCTGGATGGAAGCGTACAGGCCGGCCTCAGACACTCCATAGTCTCTAGGTGAGAAAGCCATACAAACTATCAAACCGTCTTGGAAATTTGTGTCACTGTATGGGATTTATTATTTTTTTTTTTTTTTCTTCAACAACAGGTTCAATAATGACCCGTCCATAGATGTTCTGCTGCTCACTACCCATGTGGGAGGGCTGGGTTTGAATCTGACTGGAGCAGATACCGTTGTGTTTGTGGAGCATGACTGGAACCCCATGAGAGACTTACAGGCCATGGATCGAGCTCACAGAATAGGACAGGTACAGAAGAGGTGTTTTTTTTTTTTTTTTTTTCTTTTTTTTTTCATGGTGTTTTGTTGTTTTTTTGGTGCTGCTATTTAGTTGCATGTTTTGAGTTTTGCCTAGTTTTTTTTTTTTGTGTGTGTTTAGATGTGCTTTTATATAAAATTTTTTTTTTTTTTTTTTTTTTACTGTTACCCGTATCAGTATTCATTTTCATCTCATTACTGACATTTCCACAAAAATCACATCCTAACTACTCCATTTATACTAAAGTGACGTTGCAAAAATAGGGAAAAATCAGATTTTTGGGCAAAATTTAAACTGATATGTGAACATACAAACATGCATTTATGGATGCAATATGTGATGTGTTTCAGAAACGTGTTGTAAATGTGTATCGTCTCATCACACGGGGCACGCTGGAGGAGAAGATCATGGGTCTGCAGAAATTTAAGATAACCATTGCAAATACAGTCATCAGCCAAGAGAATGCCAGTCTACAGAGCATGGGCACAGAGCAGCTGCTCAACCTCTTCACACTGGACAAGGTCAGGCCTTACAGGCGGTTGCATGCATAGAAAACCCCTTCCCATGAGGCAGTGCTGCCCTAAATGCTGGTTTTCCACATGCACACCTGCACAAAAATAATGTTAATACAAGGGAATGACAGATGCACATTCATACTATTGCTTTGTGTTGATGTTTAGGATGCTAAAGCAGAAAAGAGTGAGGCAGCAGGGTCGTCATCGTCTGGTAAAGCTAGTATGAAGTCTGTTCTGGATGGGCTGGGTGACCTGTGGGACCAACAGCAGTATGAGAACGAATACGACCTGGACAGCTTCATGCACTCACTTAAATGAGCCCAGTTCAACATGCACAAAAAAACAGAAATGAGTTGAAGCCATCTGATTGGACAACGGAGAGATGTGTGCAAGCACTGTAGCTTAACGGCCTTAAACACTCCAGTCTTACAGCTCTTCCTCTTCCTGTAGGTTCTTACAATTCACTCAAGATTTGAGATCTAAAACTGTCCATTGTTAATGTGTCACTGGAGGAACTCTTAAAGCTAATCTTATGAAGTTGAGTGTTGTACAGATGACAACCTCAGGATTTCCAGAACTCACCATCAGTATCTGTGATGACAGTATTTATGAACTGAATGAAGAGAGCTGGTGAAATGAGAACTGGAACGCTTCCGCAATGGCATAGAATGGCTCTGATTCATCCAGACCACTAGGAGGCACTTGACTAACTCCTGTAGGATTATGAATGGCTTGTAGCTGCTGCTGCTGCATCAGAAATGTCTTATATGCACTGACTGAGATCTTTAGGTACAGCTGGATGAGCAGAGGGACAATGGCCTCGGAAACATGGTAGAGTTTTAAAAGAAGAAAATAGAACTAAATATTTCTGTTATTTGCCTTTTTGGGTAAGCTGGTAGAATTTTAATAAATTCTAATGAGCTCTCTTTAAAATTCCTTGTCTGTGTCTGTCAGCGTTTATGAAAAATGTGTGAATGAGCAGCTAAACCAGACAATTAAGTGTTTGTGTTGTGTACGTATTTTTCTTCAAAAGTGCACATCATGCCAAAATAAATCAAATGATATAATCCATATATATACATTTTTTTTTCATTCAACTCCGTGCTTCATGACACCTAAATTCTTCATTATATGTGGCTTAGCTGCTCATGTGTTCCACAATTATATATATATTTTTTGCCGAATATTGCCTTTTTTTTTTTTTTTTTTTTTTTTTTTTTTCTCACCTGCTTTTCAAAATTAAGTTCATTTTCACATCTTCTCAAAAACCTGTCCGGAAAAAATAAGTCCCATTCAAAGCTATTTTAATATTATTTTAGATCAATTGTATATTTCCCGCAGCAGGTGGTTGGTTTGTTCACATCCCAGCAGTGAAATTTTACAAGAGAACGAGACTGCAAAAGATGACAATGTTTCACAGTGTCATACAATTACATTTTAATAAGATTTGCTTTAGTACAGAAAAGGGAAAAATCATGAAGGTGAGAAAAGCTTTTAAGCATTAGCAGCATTGCGCTTTTTATCCAAAAAAAACCCTTTAATCACAGTTTTACTGCAAAGTTAGACAAGCAGAGGTCCAAGTTAACAATCTCAAAGCCTTGTGAAGATGGAACCAGATGTGAAATATGAAATTAAACGTTTAACTGCATTGGGGAAAAGTACGGTAGGTTTTGAATCATTTTTAAAAATGACAAATGGAGCTAAAAGTGTGGTAGAAGAGAAAAACCACAAGCCAAAATGAGCCAACTAGATATTAGACAATTGTTGTTGTTTTGTAAAAGTGTCACTAAACATCTTATAACTATACAGCACAGCTTATCAAAGGATTTAAATGGCAGCAATATAGGAAAAGCTTAAGACAAAGATGGTTTGAAAGAAAATGAGGTACGTTTTAAAGGAGTCATAAGTCAAGTGAATATTCATGTTTGTGTTTCAACAGTGCTTGAGAGTCTGTTACCATGACTTCATGAAATCTAGCCACTACACTGCTCATAAATAAAATGCATTCTGGGAAACATCATGTCACTCAGTTAAATACACACAGACTGTATTGTGACTGTGAAAGCGGAGCTGCAGAGCGTCAGCAGCATCAGAACTCATGATTATATCCGTCTTGACTGGGTTTCAACACAACCACCTCACATTTGCTCCATTCTGCCGTTATTTTTATTGCCCATTCATTGTTACATTTTAATCACATTATATTACGAAGCATGATTGCTGTTAATTTTCATGTGCAATTTTTCCCCCAATCACACTGATGTAAGCGACAAGCTTTGCATTTCAAAAATCTAGACATTTTAGTAACAATATTACAAAGTTTTTACCTTAAAAAAAAAAATTAAGAATTAATTTATAATTTATTCCACATAAAAATACAAATTAATATTAACGACATTGATCAGATTTGAAAATCTCGCCCAGAAATAGCTAACATTAATGGTTGAGGAATAAGTGTGTAAAGAAAACACAAATAAAAATAATGTAAAATATGTTTAATTTTTTTTGTTGTTGTTGCAAAAAAATCTCTAAAAAATAATGAAAAAAATTCTCAGTACAAAGGCTACATTACTACTGGAAGGTACTAGCACGTCGAGTAAAATACACAGTAAAAAATGATTTTAGTGAATCACAATGCTCGCAATGAAAATAAATCTGCAATAAAGATTTATGCCTTTTTCAGTTTTTTTTCTTCTTTTCTTTTTTTTTACAAACAGTACAAACAGTATTGCACATTACAACAAAAAATCAAGGTTCTCAGCCTTTAAAAAAAGGGACTAGTTCAAGTCTTGGGTGAGTAGAAGGCCACCACATCAATGACGCATCTGGGGCTTTCCATCAAGTTAAAGTTGAAACGTTTAATATTTTTTCAGTTTCCATCTTGCCAAAAATCATAAAAAAAAATTTGTCATTCTTAAATGATGTAAGGTTAACAAATCCGGGTGTGTGCAGTTTACAAAACAAAAGGGGAACACATAATTTCACAAAAACATAAAAATATAACGAACAGAAGATTTCACAACTCTGATCAGCATAGTAAAGGTCTGATTGTAAATCTATCAAAACCCAAGTAGTACTGTATGTTCAGTTGACTTTATAATGGTCTGTTGACCCTATAGAATATATATAGGCCTATATATTATAATAGTAATAAGATCAGATGTTTGTTTGAGGAACACTGTGATGTCGCAGTGGCTGTACTTCAGCTTCCTACAGTATTAAAATAATAATAATAATACTCTAACTCCTTCAGTTGTTTTTGTTTTTCATTTTTTTCCAAAAATAAAATTAAAAGCAAATAAGCATGACAAAAATAAAATTAAGCATCTGTTAAATCTTTTTTTTTCTCTCTAGCAGAATTAAATTAATATATATATAGTCTTTATTTGAATAAACTTAGAAAATATCAATCTCTCTCGTATTATATTTCAAAATTGAGGTATTGCAAAAGATTACGTCAGTCAGAAAGCACAATTATTTTTCTATTAAAAAAGGAAAAAAAGAAAAGAAAAAAACCACTGACTGTTCAACCATCCAGATACAAAGAGTAGTGCATAACAAATATTATCTACTACACAGAAGGAACAAACAGAAAAATCTGGGCAGGGAAAGAACATCACAAACACACCCAGAATTCGCCATCGTCGGGATCAGGGTTACCCACAATCCTATATTCTCCATCGGTACAAAAGTAGTGTTTGCATTTGACTTTTTTCCCGACTGAACGTGCCAACCTAAAGTTGACTGTTTTCGACTCTCGGATAAGCAGCCAAGACGCGTTTCTTCGCGTTCCTCTCCACCATCTCTAAACTCCACCGTCGACATGATTCTACTTCAAGCTTTGCTGGATAATCTGGATATAAATGCTGCGGCTACGTGAGGTAATTCCGCTCGCCGTATCTCAAAGTTAGGTTAGTGATTTAGAGCCAGTGTTCGCTTATTCTCCCAGAGTCACCGCTCGGACACAGTTTTGTGAATCGTCGGCGTGCAACGTAGTGTTATTGGTCATTTCGAGTCGGACAGCTCTTTGGTACTGATGCGACGCGTGTCGTGGGCTAACTAGCAGAAGTGTGCGAGATCCGTGGAGAGAAGGGACCGTATGTTTCACAGGACGTTCCATGTCAGACATCAATAACAGTTAAAGCGAATCACAGTTCTAGGCGTCGTCTAAGTGAACTACATAAGTGTATAAAAATTGCACAATTCTATGAACAATCACTGCAAAAAATTACTTCAGCTGTTAAAGACATTTCGCTAGAAGATCCTACAATTATTAACTTGTAATTGTAGCTTGTGTGAGCTTGTGAGCTGCGGGTTTCCACCACGGAATAACAAAAAATAATATAAAAACATTTTTATTTTTTTCCCTGCCTCAAAATTTTGAGGAAAGAATTCCAAATTGTGACAGAATTCTGACGTTTTTCATGATATAAACTCACAATTGCAAAAATAAAATAATAAATTAAATTCATAAAAAAATATATAAACAGGTAATTGCAGCATTTTATCTCACAATTCTGACTTTTTCCTCTCCCAGTTGAAACTCAAGAACATTTTACCCCTCACAATTCTGAGTTTATCTTTCACAATTTGGACTTTTTTCTCCCCCTCGCAAGTCAGATTTGTGAAACAAAAAGACACCATTACCTTTTTTTATTCTGTGGTGGAAATAAGCATCCATAGTGATATATATATAATGCTCGTCCATCGTGGGGGAAATGAAAGTGAGACCCGATTTTACAGCATGCATCGCAGACTCATTAACATGCTGTTCCGGTGCAGACGCAGACTCGTTCGCCTGAATAACGTATGACCGTGTGGACTCATAACATGGATTTAGCAGCAAAAGCTATTATGCAGCATGTAGTTAATACTAAAAAACTCGTAAAAAATTAAGCCTAAAAAACTGAAGCGAACAGAAAGAGATGTATGCATGCAGGTATTACTATTCATTTCAACATGGAAAGCAAATGGCGTTTTACTCTAATAACTCTGTGTGTGTGTGTGTGTGTGTGTGTGTGTGTGTGTGTGTGTTTTTAACAGCTCACTTAAACGAGATTTTCTTAGTGAATTCATTTTACCTTTGGTAACTTTTTTTGTCATCATCTAGGGGGGAATTTCCTACCACTCTGTTTTCACAATAAGTGCATGCTCCTTTAAAAAGTCGGACACCCAAAATGTATTATCTATGTGTATATAGATAAATATAAACTTAAAATATATCCTTTTTGTAAATGTACTGTATATATTATATATGTAGTCTCACACTGCCTAATGTTACCTATATGGAGCACTAAACCGATCAAACGAAGGATAATGAGAGAATTAAAGCACAACATCCTGATAAGCGTTAACATCGACTGTTTGTGCCAAAGTGCAACGTTTGAGCACGCAGACTCAAATTTTATATTTTCCTAAGTGTTTGTAAGCAGAGAATATAGTGGACAGAGATATCATGATGTTTGTTTTCTAAAAATGAGAGGGGAGATCCGTGTGTGGTTTGGTGGGTGGAGAGGGTGATGTGGCGCTTGCCATCAGCTCCAGTGGAAGGACACGTGCCGAGGTCGATCTCCGCCTTCCTTCACCAGCGGTTTGTGGAACTCGCGGCCGGCGCGTGAGTGGATGCTCGCCCAGCAGTACTCACAGTAATACTGCAGACAGGTGACGTTGGCACAGAAAAAAGGAGCGAACTTTCCTCCGCAGCGAGCGCCCTGACATTCATCGCACATCTGATCATCCAGCACGTATGGTTTCACCTCCACCTGCAGACACGGACAGAGCGAGCGATTAGAGAGAGAGAGAAACTCAAAGCTACATTCTTGTTTGGTTTATGTGGGCTCAGTTTTTTTTTTTTTTAAAGTGCCCCTATTATGGATGTTTGAAAATTCCCTTTCATGCAGTGTGCAACACAGCTCTAAGTGAATTAAAAAATCCTGCAAATGTTTAAATCTTAAAGTGCACCGTGTATAAAGGTCTCTCAAAAGAAAGAGTCGACTCTGAATCATTGAAACGAGTCATTTTTAAAACGAAGCCCAAGACGTTTCATGTTGAAGTCAACATGAAACATTAGCATATTTCCTGCCCACTTGTTGGTCTTTTTTTTCTGAATGAAAATGCAAATACAAATTCATTCGTTGCCACTAGGTCCCGCTTTTGGAGAGAATAGCGGTTTCCCCGGTAACACTGTACACAAAGCAGCACTGCGCTCACAAACGCTGCTTTATCAGGCATTACAGGCATAATGACATGGAAATGAGACCAATCCAACCAATCACCGCAGATTAGCGTCACGCGAAGGAGGGGTTTTGAAAAATGAATCCTTAAGTGAATCGTTTGGAAATCGTTGAGCAAGCAAGGTAAAAATAAATGCATATTATAAAACAATGTAAGTGTTTTTTGACCTTGCATGCATGTCAACCTGTTGTTAGGGACTCCCAAAACCAAACTATGAACCTTTCATTACCCATAATAGAGCACTTAAATTTTTTTGCATTAAATTGATCAACAGTGACAGTACAGACAATTATAATGTTACAAAAGATTTCTATTTCAAATATATGCTGTACATTTGAACCTTGTTACCACAAAAATACAAAATGTTCAAATGCTCACTGATGCTCCAGAAAAAAAGAAAGCATTAAGAGCCAAGGGTGTAAACTTTTGAACAGAATTTCTTATTTTGTCTAAATGTCATATGTATGAGTCCCTCAGTGTGAAATTTTGACCACAACTGTATATATGTGTGTGTGTGTGTGTGTGTATATATATATATATATATATATATATATATATATATATATATATATATATATATATATATATATATACACACACACACACACACACACACACACACACACACAAACACACAGAGCATCTAGTTTTAGTCCAGTGACCATCAGTTATTTACTTCTAAATAACATTCCCAAAACAGTCCAGTAGGTCCAGTGTGTACATATGCGCACAGGAATAGCACGGAGCTATAATTAACAAACGCCACGTCTGAGACTTCAAATGGCTGTCAGGCCTCCAGAAGCTCATGGTCATGTTGATTACACACAGTCTGCTCTGGGGTTTCCACAGTCTGTATTGTTGGCGATATGGAAACAGCCTGCAGGAAAACCATGGTACAGAAACTGCCACTATGCAATCACATCTAGAATTACAGTTATAAAAGTACAGTATAAACCTCTTCTGGGACTCGTCTAGTCAATACAGCATTTATAGCATTCTGCACATTTCTTAAATGGCCCGTGATTAAGCAGATTTCCAGTTTGTAAAGTGTCTTCAACACAACTGTTCTTCAGTGCATCTCATGCAAACTGTCTGGTAAACTCTGGCTGAGTTTCGAAAGGTCAAATGGCAAGTTCAAATAGTTTCAAATAAAATGTCACATTATAAAGTGTCGCCGATGGTATCGCTGTAACTTAATGATTCATCTGATAAAGTTCAGTGCATTAGGAGCAGTGTTCTTTTAATATTATTGACATACTATTATAGTGTTTAATCAATATTTTGAATTTGTCTTTATTGTAATTTTAATTAAAGTTTTAGTAATTTTATTGTGTTTTTAATTTGTATTATTGTTTTTTTTTTTAAATATCTATTCATTTTTATTTCAGTTTTAGTTATTTTAGTCCATGAACCTAAACTAAATAAAAATTTGAAATGCTGCTTTGGCAATTAACTAAAAAAAATAAAAATGGACATTTTACTTTATTTAAGCATTATTTTATTTCAAGTAATGCAAATGTTTTTATTTTTTAATGTTTTTAGTTTAATAACCCTGAAGGATTATTAAACGACTCCATCCCTGATGGGTTCATGAAAAGTGAAAAGAGGCTGTCTCTGCATTGTGTGTAATGACAGACATTTGAGAGTTCGTCGTTACGTGAGCTCACTCACCCGTTTGTCAATGTCATTATGCTGCAACTGGACAAATCGGGCACTGATGGCAGCGATGTAGCTCTGCTGATTGGAGAAGGCCACTCGGCCCGCACCTTTAGGGTATTTAAGTTCTGGATCAGTGTCAATGCCGGCGTAACACACACCTCCATACAGTCTGTCCATGATCATAGCCAGCTCCACTAAACACACACACAGGAGAAGCACGGCATTGTACAGAATGTGATTACATTAATGACATACTTGATATTTGGGAGGAATAGTGACACGCTGCACAAGACATACTGTATGAGAGAAATTCACCTGCTCGTAGAGGTCGTGGAACGCCTCCCACAAAAATGGTCTTGCGTGGGTCAAGAGGCTGCGATCCATCCATCACGAAATCACTGTCACTCAGGTTCCACGGGCGAATCTGGACCTGAGAACAAAAAACTGTTCATCTCTAGGAGAAATTCAATGCAAGACGCTTGTTTTAAGACCTATAGGGCCAAACTAGATTTCTGTGAGAAGGTCAGGTGAATTTATGCATCTCAAATCTACCCTATAAATAGTATTAGTTCATTACATATATAGCATTAATTAAAAGTCTGTGAACAGTGCTTCTGTATAGAAGGGTGTTAAACCATATTTCCTCGACACTGAGCTTCAGTGGGCTGTGGCAGCGCTTCACTCACTGGTTTATCTTTAATAGTGGGGCTCGAGACACACAGGTAGAGTTTCCCGTCCTCCTCGATGCAGGCGTCAATGAGGGCCTGGACTGAACTCTCCTCCTGGAAGAGCAGGAAGGCATAACCTGCAGAAGGAAGAGCATGAGAGATGAGAGAGTCTCTGGGGACACAGAGTCAGACTGCAGTCAAGACCAGAAGCGGTCTGACTCAGAGCCACAGGAAGCACAAAAACCGCGACTGATGGCAGAGCCTGAAATGAGTCTGCATGTGGAGGAATAAAAACAACCTGAACGCCTGAAAGTGACAGTAACCAGAGTCTAAGAATGAATAACTGATGATCAGAACAGGAAGATCAAACGATTTAAGACCCAATCTCACAAACATTCACACACCCACAGAATTTATTAATTAAGACCTGACTGAACACTGGGGAAACGGAATTGTTTATAACTTGACACCGTCATATTTATTTCACATTACAGCTACCACGGACATAAATATTACAGTCACAAATATTTTTAAGCAAATTCCTATACAGTCGTTGACATTAACCAACATACACACTCGATCTCTATTGGTCCTATGCAGTTTATGTTATTATATCATGTATTTTTGCACAACCATAACATCCAGGACCAAAACTATCAATGTTATGAATTGACAAAGAATGGTTATTCTCTGAAGCTTTCCTCTCACTGCTCTGACTCTAAACATGCATTCTGCATTAACCTGACTGCTTTATGTCTGTCTGTGAATTCATGACTTCCATCATTTTCAAGCCCTTCTGAAATGTTTTTCCTCTATAACACTGCAGTTTGAGAACCTCAGGATCAGAGCCAGCAGAAAGACCAGAGGGAAGAAAAGAACAAGGCGTTCTGCTCCGGGGAAAAAGAGAGCGACAGAGTGCAAGGAATCGAAAGAACAGAGAAATATGAACAACCTTGGGAAAGTAAATCAAAGACATCAAAAGAAATCAGAAGAGTGTGTTGAGAGAGAGTCATGGACAAGCATCAGATTTAAGAAAGCAAGAGTATCATCATTAGAGCTTAAATATAATTAAAAAAAGCAGAAAAATAAATTCAGATTGGATTATTCTACTCAATTAGAGATTATGATGAATAATAAAGATGTTTAATTATAATTTAAATATTTTTATATTACATATATTTTAAATGTTAACATTTTATTATTATTATTGATAATAATAATAATAAATAGATAAATACATCATATAAAATACATAAATTATATTGCATATATTAAATATATTTTCAAATATTAAAAAAATACTACTACTACTGTTATTTTTATTAATAAACAACAACAACAATATATTTTGCCATTTAATCCTAAATGAACTACTGTGTTTTACTATAATAAAATATAATAAAAATATTTAAAATTTTTATGCTTGAAAAAAAAAAATCATCATCAGAATACACTGCAAATTCTTGAATGTTTTTAGTAGAGAACAAAGCCTTTTGTTTTGATTGTGTAATTCCTGCACCCACCAGCAGGGGCTAACTGGACCATGTTAACCAGCTAACCCTTGGCTTCACTTCCATCCTGCTTTCCAGCTGGTTTCTGAACAGAAGGAGCTCTTAAATAATTCTCGGCGTTAGTGATAAGCGTATAACAGCACCACAAGAAAGCATTTAACCCTTTGTAAACTGTGTTCAGAGCCTCAGCGCTGACCTCAGTCCTGCCTACTGTGAGTCATGATGCTTTACACAACACTGGATGGAAAAATGACCAGCATCTTCCATTCACTCAGTGGATCAGTGTTTCATACGAGCTGGGAGAACAATGAGCACATCTGTAAACAGCAGTTGCACACAGGACAGCCCTGGTATGAGGACTACAGGAGTCCAAATATATAAAATCCACAAGTGCAGATCATTATACAGAGCAGAAAATACAGTGGTATACTGTGTATGTACATATACATACATGCATATATATATATATATGTATGTATGAGAACTGTACTTGTGCTCTGTTTACCCTTCCAAACTAACTCTGTCACCTCTATCCAGGTGCTCACACATGCGGTGACACGCAGTAGGTCTGTCCCTCTGGGTGTGTATCTGTAAGTACTTGTCTGCATCGGTTAAAGCCACAGTTATGAACACCTGGAGGCACTTTGAACCGATAGAGACCAATCTGACGCACAACACAACAGTTTTCTGACACGCTGAGACTAAACACTGACCAGCATGCACACAGTTGACTCATCTGAGTTGCATGCTGATTACAAACGCTCTCTGACGTAATACTTTCACTATTTTCACTCAAATGAAGGAGGTGTCACGGGGAATCTGGATTGTTCAACATCTGCAGCTGTATTAAAGTGCAGCAGGAGAGATGATGTCAGTGTCATTACCTTTAGGGGGAAAATAGGATTTGCTCTCTGCTTTATGAGGCCAGTCCACCACCAGGTGACCGTAGCGACGGAAACTGTTGGTGATCTCATCTGTAGGAAAAATGGAAAGTATTTAGGCCAAAATATGGATTTCAAACATTGTAAAAAAGCAAGCAATCACTGCATCCCTTCTCAATAACAATGCTGCAGACTCTAATTCTTTAAAATGCAGTTCATTTCTATGAATGTGAAAAATCATTAGTCATTGTTTTTCTGTGGCCAAAAGTGCATAACCCACAGTCTATATAATATTCCGGTCTGAAGATATACTTTGGGTCAGTGTTAAATGTCAGTGTATTTTTTTTTCCCATATTATTGAAGTCAATGGCTACCGGCAACTGTTTGCTTCCCAACATTATTCAAAATATCTTGAAAGATCAGAAGAAAGAAATTGAGGGTGAGTAATGATGCTAAATGAGAGGTGAACTCTCTCTTTAACAATAATAAACCTGAAACATATACATAGCAGCTCTAAAATCATTGGGTATATATGATATTGTACCTTTAACACATATTTATTAAATATTAATTAACATAATGTACCCTCCAAACTCAAGCTCAGCCCTGAGGCTTGTGTGTATATGTACCTTCATCGATGTCAGGTGGCAGTCCACCGACAAACACCTTTCTGGAGTAGCGCTCCATCCTCTCTCCGTTCTGACAGCGGGTGGGGGAGCTCAGGCCAGGGGTCAGCGACTGATCTCCATGACCGTCGTCCAGGAAGCCGTCCTCAAAAGGAAACAGTGAAGAGCGACCTGCAACAGGAAGTACAGACAACAAACAAAAGAAAAAGGGAAAAGAAGGAATCACACAGGAAATGAGTTGAAAGAGAGAGAAATCCAGATGACAGAAACAGATTAGTGGACAAAAATGACAAAGAAAACCAAATTTATATTATTATGATATAATATACTACCTTTGAAAAGTATGGGGTGACTGTGTTTTTTTTTTTTGTTGATAAATTAATATTTTTATTCAGAAATGAGACATTAAATTTATATTAAAATGCTGTTGTTTTTTTTTGTATAGTTTTTTTTTTTTTTTTTTTTACTTTCTATTCATCAAAGAATCCTGAATACATCAAAATGTTTCATGGTTTCAACACGAATATAAAGCAGCACAACAGTTTGCAACATTGATAATAATAAAAAAATGTTTCAAATCAGTATCATCACAGGAATAAATTAAATTTTACAATATATTCAAATAGAAAACTTATTTAAAATTGTAATAATATTTTACAATATCACTGATTTGACTACTTTTGAAAAAAAAAAAAAAAAAAAAAGATTTCTTTCCATAAGTAAGATATTTTTTATATAACCATGAAAAAATACTACCACTTCCAAACTACTGAATGGTAGTATATACATATATTATGAAATTTTATTTCATATTACAACAATGTTAATTAATTAGATATTACACGAAACTGGACTGTACCAAAGTTAAATGAAACAATGAAGATTTTCTAAAATAACACATTTAATCAGCCATAAAAATAAAAATCTCCAGTAATTACACAAACAACAGTCCGTTTCTTTATTTTCATACTCAAATGTGTGAAGTGTTAACCTGAAGACATGTAAAAGAAAAAGGATGTGATCCATACAGTATGATCAGGTAGGCATTAATATCCAAAGCGTCATAAAACAAGGCACATTTTCATATAACAATGCAAAAAAAAAAAAAGGTACTGTGATCAGAAGACCCTTAGACAAACACTGATATCCCTTTTCCATCGTTATTCCTAGTTTTGGCAACATATTTAAACATGCACAATTATTTAATTCAATGTCATAATGCTGTCTTAATTGATCAGTTTTTTAAACGTGAAAGAAAAAACACTAACCCACATACATGATTGTAATGTCAATCAATGTATTTTAGACAGGTGGGTAGCAACGGAACTATTAACTAAAGGCATCATGCCACACTGGTGACTTTCAGACAGCTTTGGTGATTGTAGTCATTATACGTTAGTGGTTCATGGTGGAAAAGGGGTATGAGAGGAGTTCTAGAGCGAAAGCCAAAACATGTGAGGTGTAAAACCCTCTGACAGAATTAGTCCAACACTTGAAATGAGAAATGCAGCAAGCCCATATGATTAACTTCGAACATACTGTACAGGGTATGCCAACTATCTAAATAATATTTTATCATCTGTTGACCGTTTTGTTAAGAAATCAAAGGCTAAAATATTCCTTTGAATATATGCAATAACATAAAAGAAAAAACAGCATTTCAATTATTAACAGAAAACAATGGCAAAATTAACATGAATTAATGCAATCACTGCACAAATAAAGTTATTATGATATTATGACACCCCCTCCCCAACGTCCCAGTGACCCTCATAGACAACAAAGATTTAAGCCCGAGCAAAAGCCGCATCATTTCTGCAAGCACAAACATAAAGAAGGCGACAGTTACCTCTTCTGCGACCATAGCTCCTGGCTGTTCGAGAGCAGAGAGACGGGTGAAGAGAGAGGGACATGACAGAAGAGATGGACAGAAAGAAGAGGGAGAGGGACAGACAGGGTCTTTTTTCAAGCTTGTTTTCATTTGTCGTTGCATATGAAACACTTCCTAATGCAATATTAGTATGCACTGCCGCAAGAGATCATGGTCATGGTTTTTCTATAGTTAGTTTCTCTTTCAGGTGAACAGAATCTTCCTGTTCAAGTTACAAGTAGTTAAACTGTTGACGTGTTTATTGCTAGCTAACAGAAAAACAAATCCACACAATCCAACAAATCCAAACGGCACAAAGATCTGAAGGAAATTTTATTAACAAAAAATAAAAAATAAAAACTTTTTTTTTCTTTGTTAAAAATAGTTGTACAAAATAATTTTAAATGCTATAAAATTATAAAATTTAAAATGCATTATATTTTTATTTTTAGATACGTCAAAATGTGGTGGTAGTGCTGAATTTTTAGCTGCTGTTATTCCAGTCTTCAGTGAAACATAACAGTTATGCTGTTTAATATTTTCGTGGAAACAAACTTTTTGAGTAATTCTTTGGTAAACAGAACTTTTTAATTTTTTTTTACCAATTTAAGGCATCTTTGCAGAATTATATTAATTTATATTAAAAAAAGTATTAATTTCTTTAAAAAAAAAAAAGACTGGCTACATTTATTTATTACATTACACTCTTTAATTTTCTTAAAAAAAAAATAAAATAAAATGAAAAATAATATCCTGAAGGGTCCTTAAGTAGTCGGATCTAAAGCGAGAACTGCTCTAAATGCATGACATTTTCAGAGCTGAATCTATTGTTCTCATTTCTGTGGTGTCTCCCTTTTTGGGGTTTTCATTAAAACTGCCGTTAGTCACTGCGTACATAGAGACGTCTAACCGGTGGTGTCAGGGGCTCTCATACCCCTAGCAACAAAGAAAAGGAGAAAGCTACTGTGTCTGGAGTGAGTCACCACACACCCAGAGAGATGGACGGGTATTTGTTCCTCAGTGGGATTTGAGAAGTGACTGTAGGACAGCAAGAAAAAGGAACGTTACAGTGATACAGCAGTTTCTCTTTCTGTAAAGAATAACCACTGTCACATTTAAGAGAAACCGCAACTGGTGGAAGTCCCTCTGGCTGATTCTTAATACAAGTCACAGCATATCACACACATCCTTGACACACTGGGACACAGAACATGAACACCGAGTCTGACAAACTCTGTTCTCTACACATGGTGTGAAATGAACCTCAGCCTGGCATTTTTTTTTTGTGCAGTTTTGCTTTAGATGGATTAATGTGTGGACGTAGACCATCAGGAGATTATAATGAGAAATTCTACTTGCGCTGCTCACTTTTACTATAAAGATGTGAGGATGGTGTTCACAAAAAAACCCCACTAGGTTCATCTGAGGCATTTCTTAAGGGCTCGACTATATATTCTTGCACTAGATAAAAGTCTTGGGCCGTTACAGCATGTCTGTCTCACTGTTATTCAGTGTCTCACAACAAGACTGACATGTTTTTAAGAGGCTGTGTTGAGTAAAAATAGTTCAACTTTTGACATACAGGACAGCCTATCAATGTCAATCTGAAAACACGGACCAATCAGCTAAATCTGCGGCAGGATAAACATATTTACATACAGACAAGAATGATGTCACTGAAATTGAAAGAATAGACATCAATGTATGCATTTGATTCATTTTTTGCAATTAGTTAACTAGGACACTAATCAAAGTGATTCACTTACAAATTCACTTTTAAAGCCAATGTAAATGCAAATTGGGTTAATTTTCGGTCCACTAAAAGTTGTTGTTGCACACTTTGCAAATATATATAAACTAGGGTTTTTATCATAACATTTTGGTTAACTGTAATAAAGCTGAAAACACTTAATAAACATTAAACATGAATAAACAAACTTATTTTAGCTAGTTGCCAAGGTAACATTTCTAATGTTCATACACAGTTTAAGTTGAAGCATTAAAAGGACTTCATGTAAATTAAAATAAATTAAAATTGAAACCGAACTAAAACTGGAATTAAAATAAATAGTAATACAAAAGCACATAAAATTACTAAAACTGTAACTAAAACAAAATATTACATTTGAATATTTACATTTAGATATTTTATATGAATACACATAGAAATATCTAATATAAAATTATATATATATATATATATATATATATATTATATATATATATATATATATAGAGTTTTATATATCTTAAATATTACATGTGTATGTGTAATATTTTATATATAAATATTTTCATATAAAAATAACAAATTTTTTAATATAAATATATTTTAATATAATAATTAAATCTAAAATGTAATTATAAAAAATAAAGAAAAAATATGAAGAAATATAATTATAGAATATTTCTTATATATTTACATAAGATTATACAATATAATATAATGATCTTCCAAAAAAGTTAAATTATCTAAATCACTAAAATATATACATTTTATAGTTTAAAGACTTATCAACCTTCAGTCTGAACTTTAAAGGCGAGTTCATACAAACAGACATGGAAACAATTCTCCGAGTTTAACTGTCCAAATTAGAGGTTTTAAGGGTGGTCACGGGCCCCGCCGGCTCCTTCCTGTGTCCATAAACCACTCGAATGACACGCCAGACCTCAAACATCCCACTCGAAGCTTTTCAGTGGTACCTACAGCCAGAGCTGGGAAGATTACTTACAAACTGTAGTCCGTTACGGACTCCAAATCACATGACAAAAATTGTAGTTATTAACGTAATCCATTACATTACACATTTTAGGTAATATAATCAGACTACTTTTTGATTACTTTTGACCTAAATAGTTTATCACATTGATTTAAATAGGATAATATTGTACCATATTGATATAAAAATACAAAGAGTATGGAATATATTCCATTTGTTGTAATTAAAAACATGAAGTGCATTAAACATTACATTGCATCAAGGCTTTCAAAACTAGGGTTCATAAAGGAACTGAGTTTAATGGAAGGCAAATTATTAATTAAATCCGAAAAATTTAAATTAAAATATTAAAATAAATTAAATTCAATCAATCAAAATAAAACACTTACTAAAAAAAATTACATATTTTATTTGTTGACCTGCACGTCATGTGACAGTTAACCAATGTCAGAGAACTTTGAACATGCAAATGTGATACTTAAAATAAATTATTATTAATTATCAGGGGGACTTTTGAATGTTGAAACACTTCTTAAACCTGAAATGATTTTTGTAAATCAAGTGGTCAAATGCTGACTGACTGGTCTTTGTGTGAAAATCCACAAAACTGAAAGACTTTCTGAACGTATGTAAGCGGTAGGCTATTTAAAAGATGAAAAGGAGGAATCAAAAAATGATGAATAATTAATTGCTATTGTGTGAATAATATGTAATCATGTAATAAATTAAAAAGTATCTGTAGTCTGATTGCTAGTATTTTAAAATTTAATATAATCTAATTACAAGTACTTAATTTTTGGAATTTGATTACATAATCCAGATTACATGTAATCAGTTACTACCCAGCTCTGCCTACAGCAGATACGCAGATCTCTACTACAACCATCAAGCTAATGAGCACGATTAGTTCAAGTCGTCACTTTCATGTTTGTTCCTCAGGCCATACGCCCCTCGCTGAGGTGGACCGTGTGTGTATAAGCTTTCAGAGCAGCTAATCATAGCAGGAGAGACGCTCATGTGTGCACCACAGAAGGAAACAGAGGGTCAGCACATTGCACTGGGGCCTACAACACACTAATAAAAGACTGAAATGGGTTTTGCATTGGCTGATATGGGAATTTTTGTTTGATAAGGAAATATAATGTCTACATTAACAATTAAGCACAATTTAATTATAGCAGAAGAGATGTAAACAACACTGCTAAATTAAATTAAACGGTAGATTCTGAAACAGACACAAGAGGGAGACACTAAGAGCTACTGTGCAAGCATACACTAATACTACCATTCAAAGGTTTGGGATCAGTAAAACATTTTTTTATTTATTTTTTTTATTTTTTATCAGCAAGGATCCATTAAATAGTATAATGTTCCAAAAGTTTCTTCAAAAATATTAAGCAGCACAAACGTTTTCAACTTTGTTAATAACTAGAAATGTTTCTTGTCTGAAAATCAGCATATTAGAATGATTTCTGAAGGATCATGTGACGCTGAAGATGAGTAATGATGCTGAAAATTCAGCTTTGCATCACAGAAATAAAGTATATTTTAAAAAATATATTCAAACAGAAAACTTAATAATATTGTAATATTAGAATATTTCACAATTCTGCTGTTTTACTGTATTTATATATATATATATATATATATATATATATATATATATATATATATATATATATATATATATATATATATATATATATATATATATATATATATATAAAGTAAAATAATCTTACAGAACCCAAACCTTTAAACGGTAGTGTATATAGAGTAGTTTGGCTCAGCAGATTGAAATAAGAGGGAATATAGAACAAGATATTTTTGCTGTCTTAGAAATCCTACACTTTGTTCATCTGAAGAAAAAAAGAGAGAGAGATACTCACAGTTCAGTGGTAATATATGTTCAGCTACTGGATGGTGAAAGTTGAGACCCATGCGACCTGTAAAGAGATGAGAAAAACAAACCATGAGATTTATGACACTTATAACATAAGTCACTTAATATTAGAGTTTAATTCACCAAACAGACATAAACATCAGATGTAAGGCCTGAAACAATCTTTTTTTTTAACCCATAACAATAATAAATTTTTTAAAACAATATTCTTAACCATTTATCCTGGAAGACTAATCATTTTAAATGGGCATTTCTGCTTGTTTTTTTTTTTTTTTTTTTTTTTTACTTATAGGAGTGCAGATGAATTTTAAGATACCGATTTCTTTAAAGCTCACAGACATGTACTAAAAGCAAGAAAACTACTGTTATAAATGAGAATGCAAAGCGTACTTCCATTGTATAACAAACAGTGTTCTAACACTAGCATTCTCTGTTTTATTTCTATTCTATTTATTTGTTTTCTTTTTATTTATTATAAAAAAAAATAATAACTTGACCCTCTGGCACTAACTCTTTCTATTCAATTTCTTTTCTATCTACTTTCTATTCTTTTTATTTACAATTAAAAAAAAAAAACCTTGCTAAGTGTACAGTGTTAGACTAACCAGGACTTGTCACAGCACTTACATATTGTGGCTCTTTTGCTGGTTTGATTTGTAAGTTTTTGATTTTTCATTTGTAAGTCACTTTGGATAAAAGCATCTGCTAAATGATTAAATGTACATGTAAAATGCTAACATAGAGTGTGCTTAAAGTTCAATTATAACCCAAGCTAGCTAATAATTTTTATTTTTTAGTTTTAACATATATTTTTTTTTAATTTCAATTGTTTATTTAGTTACATAATTTGTGTTTTTGTTTTGTGTATTTTTTGATACACATATATGCATGTACATATTTAAAAAAAGTGTTTTGTTTATATATAAAAAATTATATTTATATATAATATAAATTATACAGGAATATATATATTATATATATATATATATATATATATATATATATTATATATATATATATATATATATATATATACACACACCAACACCACTATATATATATATATATGTTGTATTTATATATACATAGTAAATATACACAGTACATACTCATATATTATATAAACAAAAACTTTTATTTTGGATGCGATTAATCACGATTATTCATTTGACAGCACTACTATTTATGAATAATTTTCTAAAATTTCACATATCCCCAAATTTTTGTCATATTAGCGAACATATAGGCACAAATGCATTCCCCAAGCATAGCTAAGTAAACACACACATGGATTCTCTGTAATTACATGAATAGTTAATTTGCATGGCTGTAAAACAGCTGTTGACTTATTTTCAGAATCAGAGCTCTAATGTGCCAGTATTGGCAGTTTTGGTTACAAATGACAGCAAAGCTCCCGTGGGCTTCCAGTGAACACTGTGAGCAAACCTCGACAGGTTCTTACACAAATTCTGAACCGTTGCAAAGTCACATTCTCAAAGTTCTTCCCTACAGCACACAGATAATCCCAGAGATGCTCTGGTTTAACCAGTGCTTTAACCAATGGCAAATGATACCGTGTCATGAGAAATTTGCGCAGTGGTGGGGTTTCAACAGGTATTGGCTCTGTGACATTGCAAGACGAACAGGGCACATGCTTCCCAGCTTGCATGTGCTGTTCGGACTAGTGTGCTGTCCTATATATAGTGTCTCTGGTGAGAACTAGCAGCTGTGCTGAGAGCACATCCTTCACATTTGGACTATTTTCACAATAATTCAAATCAAAGCAGCTCAAGTGTCAGCACATTGGCCAATGATAGCCAAAGCACACTAATAAAAAGGTGTAAAGTTGATTCTAAATGAACACGATTCAATCATAAGGCATCAGCACCTTTGAAGTGCCCCATGATTCATCTCATCAGCAGCACTGTGCCCTTTAAAGGAAGCATATGCTTCAAATACATAGTCATTTGAATTAAATGTCACTGCTCAGTCATTTTGAACAAACAATACTCACATACAATAAACACAAATCTGTTACTAGTCAGTCTCTTTCTCTTGTTTTCCAGACAATATAACTAAAGGTCCTAAAAACAAGATTGCATGTGCATTAATGCATTGGATTTTCTCAAAGCGACTTAAAGTGTGGTCAGATTTACCAAAATTTTGTGGGCAAAAAAAGTCAAATGTCTGTTAGTGTAGTTAAGTATGAAGCACAGCTCAAACAGAAATCATTTCAAGCCGAGCAATGAACTCATGTGACAAACTGTGAACTGTTTTTTCATCCTCAAGATTTTTATTGAAATGACTGGATTTCACCTGTGATATTTCACACAGCAGCAGTAAATGTGCATTGAACATATACATTTTAGATGTATTTCATGCATTGCTACACAAAGTTGAATTTACCCTGAGAAACAAAAATCGTTAATACAGTAAGATTATTTTCGGAGAAATCATCTTGTATTTAAGTGCATGTTTTTTGTTTGTTTTTTTTCATTCATTTTGGCATAAAACTCACTACATTTAGTCTTGTAATTAAAGGGATACTCCACCTCAAAATGAAAACTTTGTCATTAATCACTTACCCCCATGTCGTTCCAAACCCGTAAAAGCTTTGTTCGTCTTCTGAACACAATTTAGGATATTTTGGATGAAATCCAGGAGGCTTGTGACTGTCCAATAGACAGCCAAGTAAAATACACTGTCAAGGTCCAGAAAAGTATGAAAAGCATCATCAGAATAGTCCATCTGCCATCAGTAGTTCATCCGTAACATTATGAAGCGATGACAATACTTTTTGTATTCAAATAAAACAAAAATAATGACTTTATTCAACAATGTTTATTACAACAATTTTGGAGATTATGAGCTGAACGCAGGCAGCATACGCTCTTCTTTGTCAGCCGCACCACTAAGATATGTTTTCTTCGTATATTTACGCTTTGATTTGAAGTAAAACAGCGCATCCTTGTGGCGCGGCTGACACAGAAGAGTGTACACTGCCTGCGTTCAGCTCATATTCTCCAAAATGGCGTTACAGTAATGTGGAGAGACACAGAGGAGACAAATTGTTGAATAAAGTCGTTATTTTTGTTTTCTTCTCATACAAAAAGTACTCTCGTCGCTTCATAACGTTACAGTTGAATCACTGATGGCAGATGAACTATTCCAACGATGCTTTTCATACTTTTCTGGACCTTGACACTGTATTTTACTATATCTATGGGACAGACACAAGCCTCCCGGTTTTCATCCAAAATATCTTAAATTGTGTTCCGAAGACAAACAAAGCTTTTGGAATGACATGGGGGTAAGTGATTAATGACAACATTTTCATTTTGGGGTGGAGTATCCCTTTAATGCTATTTTGCTTTTTCATCTTGTTTTGAAGATATTTTGAATTTCACTGGAACTCAAGACACTTTGTACTAAACAAAATGGACAAATACTTCCTTTCAACACATGCATTTGGTTTAAACACTGGAGACATTGTGGGAGAATTTGCATGAGCAAATCTGAGGTCAAGCTGATAAAGGGAGACACTTCTTGAAATGTAAACAAAAAAAGCTATAACATTACCGTAATTCAATAATTTTGCACTTCTTGTGAAATATAACAGTGATGCACGTAAATGTTTCAGAGTGGCTGTAATTCTGAGGCTGCTTTCACTTGTTTCAGACAGCTGGAAAAGAGTCAGTGGTGAATAAGTTCCTCTCCAGCACGTCTCTAACTGACTGCAGATGTAGTTCTTCTGACCCAACAGTGACATAATGGACAGACTGAGTATCTCTGCTGGTTTGAACATTACCATTCTGTAAAATATAAAACCAGCTTAAAATGGTAGCTGAAAAATGGTCCAAGCTGGTTTACGAGGTTCACTACCAGCTGGTTATCTTGGTAAAGGGCCTAACTAGGTCTTAAAGTTGTCAAGCTGGTTGAGACCTTTGTAGCTTTTTTTTTTACAAGTTCAAGATGGTCTACAAGCCCAGCCATGTAATGGCATTCTAGCTAGTCAATCACATACAAACATTTAGACCAGCTAATGACCAACTTGGACCTGTTAGAAACCAGTTACCATGCCACCACCTTAAGCTGGTTTTAGCTGGATTATTCTCATACTACAGCTCACATTCAAGATGAACATTGGTCTTCTTTTGACAGGGAAGAGACACCTCAAAGATAGAGCCGAACATGTTCCCCTGACATTTCCTCACAGGGGTCTATGGTTATGCAAATCATGCATTTCCCTTTCCCCTCTCATTGTTTGATCAGGCCTAAACTCTGGAAGCAAATGTCAGCGTCTTTCCTTCCGCATGAAAGAGGGCGACTTTCTAGTCCTGTTATGACAGATACACATAAGCCATCTTTTCCCCCGATACAGCAGCTTAAAATAAAGGTTAGAATACAACATCTGAGGACTTGGAGCTTCAACAACAGGGCACAATTACAAATGGCTTAAAACTTGCGTCTCAAACCCTGTGGAATATACATTAAACATTTAAACCCAATTAGAAAAATATTTGACCTGACAATGGTTTTAGTATGACTATTGACTAAATGATTCAATTTTCCTGAAAATAGGTAAATTGCAATATGTATTGAGAACACTACAGTGTTTACATTAAAACCCAGAGATTTCAAATGGCACATTTCTTCCATTAGCCTTCCATTTTCTGAAAACAGGTCAGTTAAAATAGGTACGTTCTATGCAACTTTTTTGACAGAAGGAAACAAGATATATTTTAAGTTTCAACATTATTTGTCCTTCAGACATTCCTCTTTATATACAATAAGCATCTGCTGATTGCTTAAGGACCTACATTTGTTTTTTTGACAATTGAAAATGGATACAATCCAACAATTTGCACATGGAGCCACATTGATCCCAAAATATCTGGGATTGAACCATAATGCATTTTAAATTAAGAAATTGCATTTAGAAGCCATCAGTATAAGCTTTTGCTGTGGAGACTGTAATGTCCTTGAAATTGAGCAACACTCTCATCAACATTCACCCACCTTGAGCTTCACATGGCCAATCTAACAGGGTGGCTTTAAGGAAAGACAAACAATATTAAACTATTAATAGAAAAAACCCTACAGTGAAATGCTGTGCAGTGAAAACTGACAAACTGCCTCGAAACAGTGCAACAATCTGAGACAAACAGTTAAACAGATTTTTCACCCAAAAACAAACATTCTGGTATCATTTACCCATACAATTTTTAACAATGTGTCAGTGTTTTTGTTGTCCATACAATGAAAGACATTGGGGTTTAATATTGTTTTGATCACCTTTGTTATTTATTGTATGGAAAGCTGAAATATTCTTTTAAATATCCTCCTTTGTGTTGCACAGAAGAAATCAAGTCATACGGTTTTGGAATGACGGGTGAGTAAATGACTTCATTTTCAATTTTGGGTGAACTATCCCTTTAAATCTAATCAAAGATACATGAGATTAAATATGTTGTTAACACTTTACAATAAGGTGTTAGTATATGCATTTACTAATGTTAAAATGAGACCTTACAAGTGTTACCAATAATATGTTGAAGCTTCATGTTGTTTTTTTTAAGGCATTTATTCAATTTGACTTCAAATTAACTCTACAAATACTAGTTAGTTTTCTTTCCTAAAAAGAAACTGACTGTATTAATTGCATTCAAATATATAAAAAAATGTTAACTGAAATTACATTTTAAAATCCATTAGCAGCCCTGTTTAATACAATTTTTTCAGAACAATACTAATAATTTAAGCAAACTGAAAAACCTTCAGCATGAAGGCTGATCTTTTATTGTCTGTACACACAATCTCAAATAGAAGTGACAGTTTGTAAAATGAGACATTTTGGCTTGCACTCTTTGCACAATATTACCCTGGGCCTTTAATATGGGATGAGTTGAACCATGACCCATGAGACACTTTCATCAATGTCCACGCTCAAAGTCACACCAGCCTTAGCTACCATCTCAACTTTGGCCTACAGGGTCAAAATGAGCTCTGACTGAACCCAGCGGACCTCGGCGTCCCAGATTACAGGTCACCCTGTCAAACGTTTCCTAGTTCTCACTGTAATGAGAGGAACCGGTTTGTGCAGATGTGAAGAAACATTATCCTCAAATACATTCCACTCATCAGCTGGCTCACTCTGAACATTACGGCTGAGTTATTGAGCATAAAGAAATCTGACTGCAGTTGCTTCCAAGCAGTGACTTCGGAAGATATTTAAAAACCTATGACGTGTAGGAAACAACCGATTTGGTTCAAACCTTTGGTCACAGTTACACAAGACACATCATGTGAGAGGTCCAAAAGAAATCTGTGTGCGTGTACTTGCACAAAGGCATCTTTGTGAGTGTTTGTGTGTGTGTTTGTGTCAATGTTGGGACCTCAGAAAGCGAGAGAGGCCGTGCTCGGACGCAGATTACTCTGTTCTGCATTTCAAAACACAACATTTCGTCCACATTCAACTGGATTCATGTGGATTCAGAAGTGTGAACAGGCTCAAAACACCTCAGAAGACCCTTTGAACCAAAGACCTGAGGATGTCTGGAGCAAAACTAAGAAAATCATCCACTTCAGCTGTAGCCTAGATGGAGAGCAAACTTAAATGAGTAGTTCAGCCAGAAATTAAAATGCTGTCATCAGAAGATAATTAAATAATTAAATATGTATTAATAATAATAATATTTTTTTTTTTTTACAATGAAAGTAAGTTCAGTGAAGTCCAATTTGGTCGCTCTTCAAAATATCTTAATTTGTGATTTCCACAGAAGAAAGAAAAGTCATACATTAAGGCGAGGACATATTTTGGAGTGAACTATTACTCATTTAACTCCTTTAAAGGAGCCATATGTGGCTCAGTGGTAGAGCATTGCGTTAGCAGTGCAAAAGGTCCTGGGTTCAATTTCCAGGGAACACACATACTGATTAAAAAAAATATATATATTTTTTTTTTTGGATAAAAACATCTGCTAAATGCGTAAATGTATATCATTTTTCTTAAGTCACATAATTTGTCTATGTCATAAGGTCTACTTAAATAGATCAATAAAGTTTTATGTGCCAAAAATAGTCATGATTTAGTTGTTCATGACCATTTTCCTCCCACAAGTATTTTTTTGCCTCTGTGCCTTTAAGACTTATTTCTAAACACCCTCACATGTGAAACGAGGGTGCTTGCTTTAGTATCAACAGATAAAACTTGAGATGAAAATTTGACTTACTGTTAGTTTGTGTTCATAGTAGTTTTGGTGGCAAAAGATCTTTGCATGATATGACCCCTTTAATGTGACCCTGGAGCACAAAACCAGTTTTAAGTTGCTGGGGTATATTTGTAGTAATAGCCAAAAATACATTGTATGGGTCAAAACTATCGATTTTTCTTTTATGCCAAAAATCATTAGGATATTAAGTAAAGATCATGTTCCATGAAGATATTTAGTACATTTCCTACCGTAAATATATCAAATCTTAATTTTGTATTAGTAGTATAATGCATTGCTAAGAACTTCATTTGGACAACCTTAAAGGCGATTTTCTCAGTATTTGATTTTTTTGCACCCTCAGATTCCAGATATTCAAAAATAATTGTCCCATCATAAAAAAAAAAACATACATCAATGGAAAGCTTATTTATTCAGCTTTCAGATGATGCATAAATCTCAATTTCGACCACTGATCTGCTAATGACCTCTTGTAATCAACAACAACATCAATGTCATGACAAGCAGATGGCGAAACTGCATTTCCCATGAGAAACACAATCACTATTCGTGCAGATGCAGGATGGGAACAGGTTTTTTTGGAAATTTAAGTGGAAACGTTTGGAAAGGACTTTTTTTTGGAAATTTAAGTGGAAACGTTTGGAAAGGACTTTAGAAGTTCCAGTAAAGATGGATTTGACGCAAATATTTCAATCTATTACTTGCCAGTGTTTAATTTTGACAGCTTTTTTAGTCTGTCTTTTTGACTAAATGCTATTTACTTTACTAGACTAATTACACCTAGTCAGCTAAAATCTAATGGGGTTTCACCAGTAATGCATTTATTAATTTTGTAAAATGTCCCAAAGCATAATAGGTTTGATATTAGTCATGCAATAGACAGAGATTAGACACACAAAACATGCCTTTTTTGTGCCTTTATATTAAAATGTAATAAAACCACTTCTCCTAAAGAAACAAGAACATGGTCCTGCTTTCAATGAAATACCAATGGTTTATATAATGCTCTTTTTTTTCTTTCAAAATTCACAATTCTTTCAGACATATTTCTTTATATAAATAAATTTAGATTAATCCTTATTAGGGTTACTAAAGTCATTCAGTCAAGAGCAGTGAGTGGTTTTCTCTTTCTTTTGTTGCTTGATTAACATTAATGATATACAACAGCAACTAAATTTGGCTGCTGTCTCTTTAAAACCAAATACACGGGTGCATTATACTGATACACATCCGATATTCACCCAACTGTTTACACTCACTTGAGACGTAACCGAGTGTGTTTACGTGAATACCTGTTAAAACGGACAGTTCAACATCATTTTGTGTGCATTTCTCTGAAAGAGAGCTGAATTGAGTCGTGCGCTGTGTGAGAGGCGCTTTTCTGTGTGCGCGATTCAGGTGTGTGCGCTCAGAAAACAGAGTTCTCTTTTGCATTGTCATTGCTCTTCTCTTACTCCCAGATATTGACATTTTTGAATGTGTAATGAGACGTGCAGCAAGTGTGTGCTAGCTAAAGATCAATAGTCTGTCACAGTTCAAATGTTCGCATCTAACCTCCTAACCATGCAGGCGATTCATTCTGACTGTCCCTCCCTAACATTTTCGTCTCGTTTTTATTAACTGACGAAAATGTCAGTAGATTTTTGTCATAGTTTTATTTTGTTATAGTCTCATTTTCGTTGGTGAAAATATGTTGTTATTCGTCAACAAAATGAACACTGCTGCTCAACTGAGCAGTTTGCCAGGTTGTCTGGTAGTTGGTCAGGATTTTCTGCTCTAGGTGATCAGCAAATCCTGTAACACCCAGATTCATTCTCACAGATACATACGACCCACAACTACCCAAATCTATTCCCACAATGAAGTTCTTCACAGCTATTCTCTGAGTGAAATCTGAAAAAAACAAACAGCTCTGCACCCGAGATGGGGCCACTGATGTGACTCTCCATGCAGCCAGCACATAAAAACAATTTCCCTCTCCTCCTGTTTTACACGCTTCCATTGTCTACAAGAGGAAAGCCATCTCTCATGATGTCCCATGAGACACTAGCGTGATCTTAAAACATCATATGACAGAATTCCCACAACAGATGAGAGAAGCTTCTAAACTTTCCCTTCAGCAAACGGACAGCGACGAATCACGGAATATGGTACTGATCAAAATTATGGAAGAATTGATGTGAAAAACCTAAAATACAAATAAATAAATTTGACAAACATTTCTGAATATCTACGGTAGATAGTTGTATTTATATTATTATTACACTACTGTACAAAAAATGGGGTCTCTTATACTCACCAAGGCTTCATTTGATCAAAAATACAGTAATATTGGGAAATATTATTAAAATTTAAAATAACTGTTTTCTATTTGAATATATTTTCAAATGTAATTTATTCCTGTGATGTGAAGCTGAATTTTCAGCATCATAATAACTGTTTTCTATTTGAATATATTTTCAAATGTAATTTAAACTTTTCTTCTTCTACAGCTAATTTGATAAATTATAATTTTTTCTTCTACATTCTAATGTTGAAAACAGTTGTGCTACTGAATATTTTAGTCAAGAAACATTTCTTCTTCTACATTCTAATGCTTGCTCAACAAAAGTACTTAAAAAAATTTAATTACCTCAAGCTTTTGAACAGTAGTGTATATTATATTATTTTAAATATTTACTCAATATTTTTTTAAAAAATTATTTTTGAATAAAATTTAATAAAGATTATAGTGTAGTATTAATATTAATAAAGAAAAAGATAAAAGTAATTGTAGTTGAGTGCTTTTGATTTTTATCTTTAGAGGGTAAAAGAAGACAGAAGCATGGATGTTTAAATAGTCCTAACCTGCAAAATGATTCCTCCATATAATATCAGCGATAGTCATTGGAGGGCCAGCAGCAGGGTGATGTTTACCTTTGTCATGGTTTGTTCCAATCATGTCCATTAAGGAATTCTCCAAAGTTTGCAAGTTGAATGGGTCAAAGGGTCGATTCCGTTCCTGAAAGACAGAAGGACTGCGTCAAAGGTCAGATGTTAAAGATGAGCCACTCCACCAACATTTCACAGCCTTTCAAATTAGCATCAGCCCTGAGGTTTTAGGGCCAAGTTCAGATCTAACAGACACCCACAAACTGGATTCCACAAATAGTGTTGAATGTCTTCTACATGTTTTTCACTGTTCAGTAGCAATTTTAAGAATGTATGTAGTGTTGAACAGCAGCATTCTACACTTCTGTAGCTTATTTTGACCAAAAACCACCCACACAGATAAGAAGAAATCATCTGACTTATAGGTAGTGAGTAACCACAGTTTTTGTTTTGTTTTTACATTTTACATTTTGTTTTGTCATTTATGGGTGGGTAAATCGGAAATCTATGGAAGCCCGTTTCCGCCACTAAATAAAAAATAAAACAAGGTAATTGCGACTTTTTATCTCACAATTCTGACATTTCTCTCCGAATTGTGTGATATTAACTCGCAATTCTGACTTCTTTTTTTTTCTCGGAATTGCGAGTTTATATCTCGTAATTATGACTTTATAACTCACAACTGTGAGTTTATTTTACGCAATTCTGACTTTATAAACAAAGAAATAAAAATAGAAACAAAAAAACTAATTAAAACACTATGACAGCAGATAACAAAATTATTAAAACTTATACTTAAAATTAAAACTGAAACTATAAAAATAAAAGGTCAAAATATTAATAGATACTATAAGAATTTATAACTAATACTAAAACAGCACTGATCCATACATGACTAGAAATACATATATATAGCCTATATATACACTACCGTTCGAAAGTTTGGGGTCAGTAAGACTTGTAATGTTTTTAAAAAAAGTCTCTTATGTTCATCAGGCCTGCATTTATTTGATCAAAAAACAAAAAAAAAAAACAGTAATCTGCCAAAATGTTATTACAATATGAAATAATGTTTTTCTATTTTAATATCCCTTTAAAATATCATTTATTTCTGTGATGCAAAGCTGAATTTAAATCAGCCATTACTCCAGTATAAAGTGTCATATGATCCTTCAGAAATCATTCCAATATGCTGATTTATTATTAGAATAATCAACGTTGGCAACAGTTGTGCTGCCAAATATATTTTTAAAAAACTGCGATACTTTTTTCAGGATTCTTTGATGAATAAAAAGTTAAAAAGAACAGCATTTATTCAAAATAGAAATCTTTTCTAACAAAAGATCTTTTCTATCACTTCTTATCAATTTAACACATCCTTGCTGAATGAAAGTTTTAATTTCTTTCAAAAAAAGAAAGAATAAAAATTTACTGATCCCCAAACTTTTGAATGGTAGTGTATATTGTTAAAAAAGATTTCTATTTTAAAAAAATGCTCTTCTTTTTAACTTTTTATTCATCAAAGAATCCCGAAAAGAAAAAAAAAAAGTATCACAGGTTCCAAAAAATTATTAAGCAGCACAACAGTTTTCAGCACTGATAATAAATCAGCATATTAGAATGATTTCTGAAGGATCATGTGACACTGGATTAATTATGTATATTAACATAGAAAAACTTTATTTTACATCATAATAATATTTTACCATATTATATTTTTTCCTGTATTTTTAATCATATAAATGCAGCCTTGATGAGCATAAGAAACTCCTGTAAGAAACATTCAAAACCGTTCTGATCCCAAACTTTTGACCGGTAGTGTATATATATGTAAATGCTTGAAACTAAGTGACAAAACAACAGTGAAGTAAAAATTAATGAATTAATTCTTCTGCAAAAGTGCCCTTCTACTTGGTCTTTTCAAGAAAAATGGACTAAATAAGAACTTCACTGTACTGATGACAATAAAGATCTTGAATTTTTATAAAAGCAACTTTGTTTCCAGAAAGACTGGTAAGAACATTCGATCTGCCAACTGATCAGTTTCGTCAGCTCTTGCCATTTTTTGATCAGAGTCAACAGAACGTCAGCAAATGTTTATATTCAGAGTAAATGAAAGCACACTGAAAATAATCCCTCGGGGCAACAGGGCAACAACATTATGATTTTGAACAGAAGCACTATTCATTTCTAACTCGTACTGTGGTGCATGACTACTGATCGTCAACTCTACCTCAATGCTTCTTCTCCTGCCCTCTCACTGTCCAACACTAATCAGGAGAGATGACTGCATGCAATTAAACAAGTTAATGGATATGAGCGAGAGAATAAAGAAAAAGTGACAGAAAGACTGAGCTGGTGAATGTGTGTGGATGAATACAGCAGTGGGCAGAGGCCAGCCGAGGGAAGCACATTGTTTGCACATCGAGCCCATTGTCATGCAACTGGCTGAGCATTCAAAAAGCGATATTTCCCCTCTCAGGTTCCAGATAAAAATCTGCCCAGTTTGTGAAAATCATGAGCAATCAAACCGCTGAGCTCTTCACTTGTCACTATCAGACACGTGCCACACATATTTCAGCATTAAAGCACTACACACACACATGCCACATCTTGTATTGTGGCAGCCTGCTTGCATACCTTATATAATTTACCTACTAAACTAGAAACTACATATATTCCTAAACTGTGTTCTGTCAAATAATTTACATCTGTTTTATTGGTTATATTTTTTTAGTTTGCTTTATTTATTTTGCATCAATGGCGGCATGAAATGCCCATGATTTGTTTATTTAATAAGGGTATTGTATACATTGCAGACATTCACGTAATGATGACAACATTATCCATTTAGAGCAGATTAACCTTCACAGGCTTTTGTTCACTTAGTTTTTACCGAAGTTCATTAACATTAACAAAGTGCAAAATAAACAAACTCTGTTTATCAGTGTGCATGACTCATCAAAAAAAAAAAAAAAAAAAAAAAAAAACCTTTCTGAGCATTATAATTTCTCACAATTATGGAGAAAAACAGCCGAATCCGATAATGGTTTTACAATCTTAAGAATTGAGATGATATTAATATCTGACAATATCACTGTGTCATGAGTATGCAATAATGCTTCAGTTCATGACAGCAAGTACAGGCCCCGCCCCCTCATTCACCAAGCACCAATCAGATTTGAGTGGTGTTCCCTTTAAACACCCCTAAAGGAGGTCCAGGAGAGCCTCTGATAGGAGTTTGAACCCTTCCACCTTACAGTGACATTTATAGCTGGAAAGTAATTCAAAACAACTCTTCCTTACAGTCAGATAAATACATAAGAGATATCACAATAAATGGTATTTCTGTGAATTATAAGTATATAAAGAAGTTTCAGAAGTCTCAGTTGTAGAAACATGGACACACAGTAATTTCCTTCAATACAATCCTGACGTTCAAAAAAATATGCAGTGTTTTATTACATCTGTAAACTGTTTTATGGTTATTATGATATAATATGACTATAAATGACGTTTTATGATAATTTAAGTCCGTAACTTATTTTTACGACTTTTAAATGCAGATGGTGTCTGCAAATATTATTTTATGAATACTTTTATGCATTATTTATCATATTACTTACCATTATATTCATACATTCTATAAAAAATGTATGTATATATATATACATATAAAAAATAAAATACAAATAAAAAGATTTATTCCTATTATAATATATGTTTAGGACTTTTACAGATACACGATGTACTGTGTTATTATGTCCTACTATAATGCATTACATCTATGATTATATGCTGAATAAACTCACCTGAAATGGCAGCATGTTGTTGCTGTTGTCGGTTCTGAAGGGCTCCGGAGGCTCTGAGATCATCCAGGGTTTCTGCAGGGCTCCGGGTCTCTGGTATTTCGGGGGCGCGATGACATTGCTCGGGAAGGGCTTCTTCGTCGGGGAGATGGGGTTGAGCTGAGACGGGACGCCCAGCCCGAGCCCGAGCGCTCTCCGCGGGTCTCTGCCGCTCCAGGGGTTCGCCGCGGAGCTCCACACCGCGTTCTGATGGTTATTCCAGGCGGACGAAGACGCGGACGACGCAGACACTTTATTGATGAGGGTCTGGTGGCTGTAGGGGTTCCTCTGGTTCACACTCAGCGGAGACCTTCTCATCTGCGGGGAAAAATTACCTCCGAACACCGGGTTGACGTGATGGGGAAAGTTTTGAAAAAGCATCGTCCCGTTCACCGACGGAATCCCTTGGAAAAAGCCTTCGTCTACGGTGTTGGTGGACCAAGTGCTGCCGAACGACGGCGAGAGGGAGGAATCCTGCGGGAAACTCAGACCCGGTAACACCGGAGACTCCATGGCGAGCCGCTCGGAGTGACCGACGTGGTTCTGCTCGTCCAGCACCGGAGGCTCGGAGGGGGTCGGGGTGGTGGATGGAGGCTCTGTATTTGACGGCTCTTGGTGCTGGTGAGGCTGAGCTTTGCTTTTGTCCATCAGTAAATCATCCTGCATGTTTTGAGCTGAAACACAGATGATCAGTTATTATTGATCACAGCGACCGGGCTGGGAGTTTTATTATTAATGAGCCCCTGATCAGCCATGTAGCTATCGGGATCTGTCTGTGCTCCGCTTTTGTCCCCCTCACAACACGAATAAAGGAGACAAAAGCTTGGAGGTCACCGATATTCACCAATTTTCGCCACGTCTCGTTTTTCTCTCACCGGAACTCCAGACAGAAATGAGAAACTGATTCTTGTTCCTGTTTTTTCCCCCACAAGCCCCGCCCCTCAATTTGCATACGTCAATAAATACAGTTGCGTCCTTCAGCAAGGTTAAAAGAGACACGCTCTATAGTGTTTTTTATTTGCATAAATACACGAGGAAAAGAGGTTTGCAGATTTCACTTTTAAGTGTGTACAGTCATTTGGTCTCGACGTTGACTTTTGACGAATGACAGTTTGCCTACTTAAACGCAAATGTTTCTCTGCAGATTTACATTTTAAAACACTACTGGTGCTAGTAGTAATTAATTTTGTTGATTCAGTGCATTACAGAATACAAGTTTATACTTCACGTGACTTCATCCCTATACAATATAATGTGCAATAACTTTTGTGCATTGTGTTAAACGAGTTTGTTGTGTTGGCTATTTATGTCTGACGTTCTCACAAATGTAACTATTTATTTTAATGTGTAGTGCAGATTATTGTGCATCTTTTGTGCATTTATACAATCAGTAAAGTGCATTTCTAGCTCTCTGAACCTAAAATGCAATTAAAAAATAAAATAAAAAAATACATGTACAGTTCTAAGCATAAGTTTGCAAAGTATATGTTCAGACATTTTGACTTGGTATACAACAGTCCATGGCACAGCTCAGCAACTAGGTTATATTTGCTGCAGGATCTTGGGTTACACCCAGTAGTGCTGCACAAACATCTACGCAACACAAATCCCAAAAGCTTGGGAGGTTTTTATTTGCATTTTTTTTTCACTTCAAGGGTTTTAGTCTGGCTGTGCACACTTAATGTGACATATCCGAGAGACATATCTCTATTTTGCACCCTTTAGGAATTATGTCTCGTGGATTAAAAAAAAAAAAAAAACTATTTTATGAAGGTCTAGCCTGCCATTTCTGTATGCAAAACAGATCGAGAGAAAATAAATTTTACTCAACCGTATGGAAAAAGTACATGGATTTCTAAATAGGCTACTTCTTGAGGGTTTCTGCGATGCCAGATATATTCCCATGAAAAACAGGCCGAGAATGCGACAGTTTCAGAGAGCCTGAAGGATTTATGAACTCAAGCTTTAATCAAATTTTAATCAGAATAGACGATCGCAACAAGATGAAGAGCGTTTCTGCCAAATATCCCGTCCGTTAATCCTCGTTTTGCTGCATTAGAGCTGCATATTCAAGGTCATTACAGAAATCATCACTTCAGAGCACGCGTTGACCATCTAAAAGACAATAAATAATAATGCTTCATATCGTCACAACACATGCATGTATATTATAATGAACTTCTAAAATGCACCGGGTTAATGGAAAGGGAAAGAAATCAAATCCAGCACTTGAATCCGCCGCACACAACTCATAGCTATTATTAAACACAAATAACATGCATCTGATGGGTTGATTTTTTTTCTTATGCTTTCGTTATTCCTGCTGTACATGAATCAGACTTTACCTTATCGTTCACCTTTTGGGATTCTGTAAATAAGGCTATTTCTGTTTGTCTCGCCTGGGTTTTGATATGACAGATGAGCTACCCTTCTGCAGTCGCCTCAACAGCTGATTGACTGCGGCGCATGGCTGATGCACTGAGGGATTGTGGGTATTGTAGTTTTTCGGTCAATACAGCCATCAAAAACACTATATGACATGTTGTAAAGCTTATGATATATTATAACATGCAAATCAGAGTTGAACCCCTTTTCAGCCCTTTAGGCTACAATATTGGCCTTTATTTCGCCTAAGTATGCCTATTAAAATATTAAAGACACAATTTTTAAAGAAAACATTGTTTTATTTAACAAAGTATAGCCTCCTTATGATAAAAGACATACCTGACATAACAGAAAGTTGATATGTGACAAAACCAATAAGCAATAGGAGCTCCACAGTGATATGATGAACAGGTTTTGTGTCATAGCTGTTGATATATTGTGGATTTTAATAAGATGCAATGCTTCACTGAACAATGAGAAGCCAGGACAAGACCTATCCATTTTATAATTCATTATTAAACCAAACTGTGTGACAGTGACAGTGTTTAAATGCATAACAAAACTATCAAAATGATCTTTAATTGATGAAAGAATAAAGTTTAAAGCATTCAGATGACTATACATTGTCAGGTTGTATAGGCACAATCAGTATAAGATTGTGTTATATCAAATATCAAGATAATATCAGCATTACCATGCAAATCATGCTACTTGGCTTCATATTCACTGCTCCTGTCATAATGGAAATTTATTTATGAAATAATGAATGTAAATTACAGCTCTAAGATATCTATTCATTAACTAGCTAATACTTATAAGTAGCCTACATTAATATGATATACATTAAATGCCAAAAGTGATTGAAATTGACCAGGAGTAACCAACTGGCCAAGCATTTCAATGTGGGTCAATTATGAGGCATTTTCCTATAGGAGAATAGTAGAGTTAATTTTACAGAAAATAGCAGAAGATGCTTGTCACGTCAAGTCTCATGAAGTCAATAAAAGCAAAATGAAAATCAAAACACATCAGCAATAAACAAACACCACACAATTACCTAACCATATGCTATATGTAATGGGAAATGATTGAAGCCCTCACTAATCATGTTTGTTATTTCTGGATGCTCTGCCATGTTAAATAAAATATGAATTCAAATCATTTATAAATTGTAGCCTACTGAAATATGTTGACACTCCTTACCACAGTACGAGGTATTCTGAAGCCAAATATGTATCTTCATGTTGCTCCAGCAGGCGTAGTCCCTCTTGCTCTAGGCTGCCTGCCTCTGCGAGAACATAAATTTGTATATTTTTGGCTACATGAAATGAAGACTACACGTCCCAGAGTGCATCTGTGCTCTCGCGAGAGTCAAGTTAACGCTCGCACAAGTGCGTTGTTGCGTCCGCTCGCGCTTTCTCACGCGCAGTCAATGGAGTCGCTGCGTGTTTATGGAATTACTGACATTTATGAAAACTCATTAATAGATCGGTTTGTGATAATCAATCTCGATGGTTTATAATCGGATTCCAGCGGTAGTTTAATGACAGTAAGACGCTCATAGGCGTGTTTAACACGGCGTTAAGATTCACTGCGGCCTGACGATTACATCTCCATTATTAAAATATTAAAACATTGTCATACTTTAGTTTTCAGTCATAAATTAAGTGCGTGGACTCATGTAAATATGGCACAAGAGGGAGCGGTTGCGATGCAGCAGATTGTGGACAGGTGAGTGAAAGAAATAGAATGTAAACAAACGGCTAATGTCAGCTACATACATCAACCTGTCAGTAAAGATACATTTATGGACTTTTAGAAATATGCTTAAACACATAAATATTCGTACCTAAAAATAAGAGTAGCCGACGAGTGATAGTTTGCAGGTTTACAGCGTTTCTGCTCTTACATAGAGATGCTACGAGTGTTACTTACATAATGTGACGTCTTTGAAGGGGGCGTGACCTTCATATGGCCTTTTAATTGTATTTTGATTCAGTTTTGCTCCTTTGATTATATACTTTTTAGATCTTTAATCTCATTTATGTTTAACAGCTCCTGTTCTATTTTTTGTTAACGTCTAATAACGTGCTGAGAACATACTGCTGCGCAGAACTGATTTTTATTTTCTTTCTGATTTTTGACACAATATTAGTAAATAACCATTAGACTTCAACAACAGAATATGCAATATTGATATTATTAATAGGCATCACTATTATTAATATTGGTTTTATTATTATTATTATTATTAATTATGTTTTGTTGTTGACAATACTAATAATAACTTTTATTATTAATGTAGTTATGGACTGTGTCTAAATATGATGGGTTTCTCTTAATTTATGCAAACAGTACATTAAATAAGTTTCTTTGACTGTGAAATGCTGTTGTATTCTGCTTAATGTGGCATTTATCGTGTAATAACTGTGAAGCCTGTAAAGTGTTTATATTAATTCCTACATATAGAAATGTTGATTATTTGAGCTGTTAAGTTTACTAAATTGTCTTCTGGTGATGTTTAATAGATATAATTCCTGATTCCTGAGCATTTTCTGTTATCTTAGCATGTGACTGAATATGTTACTGGGTTACCAGTTTACATGGTCAGTACAGGAGTTAAAAACCAGTCAGTTTTATGGCCTAATAATGTTCATCATGTTACCATTTTTGTTTGTTTTACGAACTGTGTAACGCGTTGAAATGATTTCCTGTGTTAATCAACACTATGACAGCTTAACTTGTATTGACACCTGCTCAGATCAAAGGATGATTTCGGAAAGGTTCATGGTGTAAAAAAAAAAAAACACCTCTCTTTGCCACATGACTCACGTGATGTTGGTCTTATGAGCTTTTACTTTAAATGAACCCAGCGAAAAGGACAGTGTGTCCTAGAGAATTTATAATGACTGTTGTTGTGGTCAGTTTTTGAAGAATGACCCTCAGGGGTCATAAATAGACAGCACTATCAAATATATTACATGTAATTGCAGATTTTCTATATATAGGAAATATTTATTTGGTAAATGACATGGACAGGTTCTCATTTCAGTAATTATTCATTGGGTCACTGCGTAGTCGAGCTGTTCGGTGTCCTGACCTTGTCCATGTTTTCCACGCAGACTGTCCTGTTTGCCAGAGGGCCAGCGCTTGCAAAATAAACTAGACAGCACTGGCCTGCTGACGGGACACAACTGAGCGGATCTGAACTTCCAAGCAAAAATAAGATTGCTATTAACTTTCATTATTATAGCTTTCCTATGTTAGTATTATTTGGGTCGGGGTGAAGAAATTCTTTTATTCAAAAAGAAGAAAAAATACTTTCATTCAACAAGGAAGCATTAAATGAATCCAGAATGACAGTAAAAATATTTATAATGTTACAAGATTTCTATTTCAAATAAATGCTGTTCTTTTAAAATTTCTATTTATTAAAGAATCCTAAAAATGTTTATTTTGTTATAAAAATATATATATATATTTTTTTACATTTTATTTAATCACAGTTCTATAACTGTTTTTAACATGCAAAATATTGCATAAATATTATAAATATATAATATTATAAATATAATATACAGTACTGTTTTTTTAAGAAATTAATATTTTTATTTAGCAGCAATTTAGTACATTTAAGGGACAGTAAAGACATCAGTCATTTCTGTTTTAAATAAATGCTGTCCTTTTAATCAATCAGAGAATCTTTAATAGAAATGTATTACGGTTTCCACTAAAAATATGAAACAGCACAGCTGTTTTCAACATTTATAATAATAAAAAATGTTTCTTGAGCAGCAAATCAGCATATTAGAATGATTTCTGAAGGATCATGTGACACTGGAGACTGGAGTAATGATGCTGGAAATTCAGCTTTGCTTTGCATTTTGCTTTCAAATATATTAAAATACAAAACAGTTATTTGTAACTGCAATAATATTTCACAGTATTGCTGTTCTTACTGTATTTTTGAGCTAATGAATGCAGCCGTGCAAAGAGACTCGCTGACCCCAATCTTTAGAACGGTAGTCATTTTTAACCTCATACTTCTGTTTACATCAGAGGAAATAGGTATTGAGAGGAAAGTACTGGACGAACTGGTGTTAGTAATGTGGTTTATTGGCACATTAGTCTGTTTGTAGACATATCTGTCAGTTGTCATGGTGAAAGCTCTCATCTCTCTCAAATGGATCCTGCATCCTTCACTAATGTCCGTCACTGAGGCAACAGCCTTCACAGGTCTGTGTGTGTGGAGGCAGATAGCTGTACGCCAGACTCTCAACACCCGCAGCTGCTCTCTCTGCAATGCAGCTCTTCATCACTTGAAAAGACGGGGTCATGCTTAAATCCTGTCTGACCTTTCTGTGGCAGACACTCTTTCACCCTCTTTTGTTCTCGTCAGTATTTAGAAAGCCAGCTCCATTTATTTTGGCTGTTTTTAAACCTTTTTGTTTTTCCCAGCACAGCTTTGATATGTTTCCACATCATCAGCGGTAAAGCAGAGTCGGGTTTGAAAGTGTCATGAAATAATCCACCATCATTTGGACCTTTTTTGTTGTTATGTTCTGGTTGAAAATCAATGAAATGCGGTTTTGCATGGAGCCTATGCTAATTGCTAATATGGAAGCCCATTTCCACCATTGAAAAAAAAAAAAGAAAGAAGGTAATTGTGACTTTTTATCTCACAATACAGACTTTGTTTCTCACAATTCTGTGAAAAAAGTCAGAACTGCGAGATATAAACACAAATTTGACAATTCTGAGTTTATATCTCGCAATGTTGACTTGTCTCGGAATTTTCAATTTCTCGCAATTCTGTTTTTTTTTTTTTCCTTAAAAAATAAAAGTAGTTGTGACTTTTTTTTTTATTCCGCTATTAAGTCAGAATTGTGAGATATAAACTCAAAATTGGAAGAAAATATGGCTTCCATAAATTGTTAGATTTGAATGTTTTCTGAATAAAATTTGTGTGCAAACTGACGCCGATGCTAGGTGAATTCTACAGTGATTGTTCACATTTTCTAACAGGAAATGGCTGTCAGGATTTCAAATATAAATGTAGTTATAAGCAGCTATAGCTGTACAGTCAAAATGTGGCTTTCTGTTGCACTGAAACAGATAGATAATTCTACATGGTGTATGAATTTGTGTTCCTCCTGGCTTTATACATTTGCTGGTGAAACGTGATCTTGTGGATAGGTCTTGTGACTCTGAGCACAGGGGAGAGAGTGAGTGAGTGAGTGAGTGAGTGAGTGTGTGTGTGTTTATGGATCAGCAGTAGGCCACATCTGACCCCTCCTCCAGAACAAATATAGACCACGAGTTCAAGGTGTTACAGGAAAACAGTGACTGAAGTTACACAATGTAGCTGGTGCTTGACTGGTGCACCAACTGTGAATTAGTCTCAGTCTATCACATAATATTTCTAATAGTCTAAAGTTGCTGGCCTTACGGCAATGATGTTGGTACAGAGGGCTATTTATATGCTGCTTTATTTCCAGACAAAACCGTGGCAACCCTATCTGTATCATTATAGTAGAAACGTCTGGGATCTCAGCAGTTCCTCTGATGCTCAGCTACTTTCTCTAGCTGACTGTTTTGGCTGAAAGATCGTTCAGGTTCCCACAGTCACATGACCTGGCCAAATGAATAAACGCATTGTGCCAAGGTTTTAATTCCTCTTTAAATGCAGTCTGACCAATGAGCAATGAGAACATGCTGGAGAGTTTGTCTTAGGAACACTTTGTGAATCGCACACTTCTTTTCAGTACTTCAATAATATTATTGCTCATACTTAGTCTGAGGTGTGTTGAAGAGTTTTGCTCAGTGTTTAACAGTTGACATTTAATGCTTCCACGTTATCTGACCAAGAGGAAGCTTCTAAACTTTCACAGACTTATTCCTGTTTTTAAAGCAACGTCAGTCAACACTAGCAAAATTAACCACTTTATTCATGAAAACTCATGCTTTGTGAAATGTGACCCTGGAGCACAAAACCAGTCTTAAAGGGATAGTTCACCCAAAAATGAAAATGTGATGTTTATCTGCTTACCCCCAGGGCATCCAAGATGTAGGTGACTTTGTTTCTTCAGTAGAACACAAATTAAGATTTTTAACACAAACCGTTGCAGTCTGTCAGTCTTATAATTGAAGTGGATGGGAATCACGGCTAAAACATACAAAAAAAAAAAAAAACACAAACAAAATGTGATGATACATTGACTTATAAATGCATTACCACCACCTATCTCTCAAGTGGACCATTGACACACTATCTACAATTTCAATTAGGAGTGTCAGTGGTCCACTTGAGAGATAGGTGGCGGTAATGCACTTATAAGTCTGCGTCCCCCATAAAGCAAGAAGAAGAAGACGCCTCAGTCGCCTGCTGCTGAGAACGTGCTCAGGAGAGTTCTAACAGTTCAGACACTGCGTGAATCAGAGGTAAAAAAAAAAAAAAAAAAACTATATACATACTGTTCAGTTTCTTGCACAGACAGATCGTCTGGGTTTAATTTGGTTTTGTTTGTGTATGTTTTTTTTTGTTTTATTGCATGTTTTAGCCGTGATTCCCATCCACTTCCATTATAAGACTGACAGACTGCAACAGTTTGAGCTAAAAATATTGGTTTGTGTTCTACTCAAGTAACAAAGTCACCTACATCTCGAAAGCCCTGGGGGTAAGCAGATAAACATCAAATCTTCATTTTTTTGGTAAACTATCCCTTTAAGTTGCTAGGGTATATTTTTAGCAATAGCCAAAAATACATTGTATGGGTCAAAATTATAGATTTTTCTTTTATGCCAAAAATCATTGATTTTTAAGTAAAGATCATGTTCCATGAAGATATTTTGTAAATTTCATACCGTAAATATATAAAAACTTAATTTTTGATTAGTAATATGCATTACTAAGACCTTTATTTGGATAACTTTAAAGGCGATTTTCTCAGTATTTTGATGTTTTTGCACCCTCAGATTCCAGATTTCCAAATAGTTGTATCTCACCCAAATATTGTCCTATCCTAACAAACAATACATCAGCGGAAAGCTTATTTATTCATCTTTCAGACGATGATGATATCTCAATTTTGGAAAAAAAAACACTTAAGACTTAAAAAGGTTTTGTGGTCCAGGGTCACAAATAGTTGCCATTATTGTTAGGGCTCTAGAGTTCAGGATATAAGGTTATCAGTTCCAGTTGTTGTATAGATTGTCTTTCTGTGTCATGTAACCAGCTCTTAATGTAAAGAAAGGTGAGCGGTATCGACTTTCTATCCTCCTGATGGTATCTCGTAGACATTAGAGCAATATTCTGCAAGAACTCATGTAGTAATGTAAATCTAGAAGTCAAGAAGCCTGTTTTCTGGGCAACTAAGAGGGGTTTTGCAGCATTTTTTCCTGGAATATTTACATGATTTAATGGGAAATGGTCTGGTATATTGGAGATATGTTATTGTTGCTGAAGAGTAATTCTGTCATGTGTCTTCACTTACAGCAGTTGACAGAATGTGATCACATTGTTCAGCTGCATTGGCAAAGTCAACATTTTATTAGCCTTATTATTCACAAGCTGTTGGTTTGCATGTGTGGAGATAAGGTGCTGTAATAAGTGTATGTTTATTTTATCATTGCAAAAATGAACAGAAGCCAGCAAGAACAAGGTTTATGCTCTAGTTTGCATGGCCACAAAATATTATGGCTGGGTGTTTTTAAACACCTCCTCACAATTTTATTCTGTATAATTTGATTTCGAGTCAGAGAATCATGAATTTACAAATAAGAAAAGAAAAATAAGCATAACCGGCCTGCATTATAAGGGGAAATGGTCCACTCCTCTAAAGATGAATGGGAAAATTTTCTAATAATTTCATTAGTAGTTTGTTATTCATGCAGTATATCTAAAGGCTAAAATATTATTAGTATTTATTTAATTTAATTTTAATTAATTTATTTGTGGTTTATGAAAGAATTGGGAATATCTTATTATCAAACCTTCCATTATAAGGGGAGATGGTCCATTCTTATAAAAATGAATGGGAAAATAATAAATTAATAACATTTCTAATAATTTATTATTGATCTTAATGTCAATAACAACAGTAGTTTATGTATTTCTGTAGCTTAATTTAATGTTTAGTAGTATATTAGTAGTTTTTATTAATTTGTTTAGTTTATTTAAAATATATATAAAAAAGTTATTAGCATATATTTATTTTATTTATTTATTTGTGGTTTAAAGCATAATTGTTGTGATATATCTGTGAATCATTTATCTCCCACAAAACAGTCAAATCTCATCATCCTATAATATGTCATATCTTGTTTGTATTTTACTGTGGATAATATAGCCTGTAGTTTGAAACTTTACCCCCGCAAACAAGCCGAAATCAGATTGTGTTTCACAACACAATTTGATGTAGCTTGTTTATTGGCTGATAATCGGGTTGCCTGACCTTTCACAGTGCACTCTTAGTGTGTAAATCCATGTTACGTGAGTGTGTTTGAGTGAGGGGCGACGGCGAGATGGCTTGGGTTTCATGGGGGTGATTGTGTTTCTGATGGTTATCATGATGGAGGCAGGGTTACAGGAAAAGGAGATGCGGGTTCTTGAGGAACATGGACAACCGTCTTTGTCTGTAGCTCTGATCATTTCGTCACTCGTTATATTGCTTCTGGTCTTTTGTTTCTCATCTATGATAGTCACTTTCAAGAGAGAATCATACATTCAGATGCTATCTAAAAGAGTTTTCCGCTTCTGTAATTTGTCATTGCCAAAAATTGTACACATCTTCCTTATTTATTTTTAATTTTTTTGTTCTTTTAACTAAAAGCTTTTGTGTTTTCATAGGAATTAACAATTAAAAATTAGCTGAAAATTTACTGCCCTCAGGGTCATCCAAGATGTAGATGAGTTGGGAACAGCTTTATAGAAATATAGCATTCCATCACTTGCTCACCAATGGATCCTCTGCAGTGAATGGGTGCCGTCAGAATGAGTGTCCAAACAGCTGATTAAAACATTATAATAATCCACAAGTAATACACACCACTCCAGTCCAACAATTAAGATCAATTCATCATTAATTATCAAATTATTCAAAATTAATCATTCAAACTCTACATCTTGGATGGCCTGAGGGTGAGTAGAGCAATTTTTAATTTGTTGAACTATTGTCTTAAAGGGTTAGTTCACCCAAAAATTAAAATGATGTCATTAATGACTCACCCTCATGTTGTTCCAAACCCGTGAGACCTCCGTTCAGGTAATAAAAACATCATCAAAGTAGTCCATGTGACATCAGAGGGTCAGTTAGCATTTATTGAAGCATCGAAAATACATTTTGGTCCAAAAATAACAAAAATTACGACTTTAGTCAGCATTGTCTTCTCTTCCGGGTCTGTTGTGAGTGCGTTCACAACACTGCTACTGGACTACTTTGATGATGTTTTTATTACCTTTCTGGACGTGGACAGTATACCGTACATACATTCTCAATGGAGGATCAGAAAGCTCTCGGACTAAATCTATAATATCTTAAACTGTGTTCCGAAGATGAACGGAGGTCTCACGGGTTTGGAACGACATGAGGGTGAGTCATTAATGACATAATTTTCATTTTTGGGTGAACTTACCCTTTAATGCGCTTATGCTTTCAGCTACCAATATGCTTCATTTAACACATTTTACAGCATTTAAAACTCGGTTTTATTTTTGAGACTGAGATCAGGGCATGTTTTAAAGAAGCTGAAGTGTTGTTGTTTCTTGTTTGGGTCTGTGACTGTCATCTGATAGTCCTGAGATGATTACAGGAGGTTCATGATTAGGAGCACACGACTGATCGCGGTCACCTGAGCGCCTCTTCATCCCTCATGTTTTATTCAAAAACAGCCAGAATGGAAAATCTCGCACAGGAACCTGAGAGAACGGCGAGTCTCTATCCCTCATCCAGCAGCGCAGAAACACCGAGAGCTTTGACATGGAGAAGAATCATCATTAGACATTGTCATTGTGATGCTGGACAACAAAATAAACAGTGTAATCAGAGGAATTCATTGGCGTATTATCTAATTAATTCACAAAAAAACCATTAAATAAAACTATTTAACTTTGTCTGTAAATGATCTTAATTTGTGGGCTTTTCTCAGCAAAAATGCTGATATGTGAATGAGCGTGCAATTGTGATAATTTGAGTAACTGACATATTATGTAAGACCTTAGTATATAAAACAAGTTTTATCTTGAGCATGATGGTTTGGACAGTTGGGTTGTTGAAAAAAATGATTACATGTTTTTTTCGTCGTTTGAGGTGGAGTTGATCATCTTGTTTCATTTGTGCTGAGTCACTGACCCATATTACTCTGCTGTTGCCTCTCTTTCTTTCCTTTTTTTTTTTTTTTTTTGCAGACTGTCTCTTGATACATTTAAGAGATGAACTATAAAAATAACTCCTGGAGCCTTGAACTTTACACAGTTACACGACAAAGTTCCTCTTCACCTTTAATGTTATACTGTGGCCTGAATGAAACCCTGAATGCTGATGTGTTTCTGTCTCTCTGTGTGTTTTTCAGGAGTTGTTGGGTGTGTTTTGCCACAGATGAGGATGACCGTACGGCGGAGTGGGTGCGTCCGTGCCGCTGCCGTGGTTCGACTAAATGGGTTCATCAGTCTTGTCTTCAGCGCTGGGTTGATGAGAAACAGAGGGGCAACAGCACCGCACGCGTTGCCTGCCCACAATGCAATGCTGAATACCTCATCGTGTTCCCTAAGCTTGGTATGACAACTCTTCAATGCTGAGCGTCAGTTTATGTTCTCAAAAATTTGTCTTGTATCCTTGTTTAATATACAGAGTCAATTATATGCCATTTATTTGGTTGATTTTCCCAAAATAAATATATGTTTTTCTTCTTTTGTTCACCAACACTGCCTTTATATGATCAGAATATGGTAAAAACAGTTGATATTGTAAAATATTGTTACAATTTTACATTTCCTGTGTGAATCTGTTTAAAAATGTAATTTATTCCTGTGATCAAAGCTGAATTTTCAGCATCATTCCTCCAGACTTCAGTGTCACACGATCCTTCAGAAATCATTCTCACATTTCTTAATTTGAAAAGAGTTGTGCTGTTTTATGTGCTTAATATTTTTGTGGAAACCATAATTCAGGATTCTTCGATTAATAGAAAATTCAAAAAATTATTTATTTCTTAAAGTTATGTCTTTACTGTCAACTTTCGATCAAATCAATGCACTCTTTCTCAAAAATAGTATTAACTTTTATAAAAAAAAAAGTAAAAAAAAAAGATTAGTTTAATGACTAATTAATGGCTAAATTGAAAGTGAAAATATTCAATACATCGCCCTGCTTTTGCTGGGAATATAAGCAGTTCACTTTCACATACCACACATGACTAGCAAAATACTTTCAGACTTTATCAACCTTCATCAAATGCCACTGCAGTAGTTATGAATAGTTGCGCTTGTTTATTTAGTTTTTTTTTGTTGTTCTTAGTAGGTCAATCCTGATTCCAGAGAAATCCCTCTTTTGATATTGGTGATGAGGATTTGCTTGTGTTTCCCGTAATCCGCTGCTCATGAAGCGAAATGTCATTTTTCATCCTCTTGTGTTTCATCTCTTATGTAAATTGGTCAGGTTGGAGAGTATAACAACATTAGTTTCTCTTCACGCTGTGCTAATAATCTTCCTCCGAGTGCATCTCCTGAGGGCCAGTCTGTCGTCCTCTCTCACTCTCTGTCTCTTTCCACAGCGATGGGTTTATTCTGGGATATGGTTGTCAGGGTGACCGTGGCCAGCTGTGAAATTACACCAATCATGCTCCCCGTCTAACTTTCAAACTGTAGGAACGAGAGCGAGGCAGCTTAATCCCCTGCAAACCGTTTCATGTTTAAACTGCATTGTGAGCTTGTCTTCTGAATTGAATGTGACGACCGAGAAAGATTGGGAAACAAAATATGTGTGAATGAATAGTGAGTTTCATATTGCTATTTGAACTTTGAACTGAATTCAGCTTTGATCACAGGAATAAATGACATTTTCAGATGTCATAGAACCTGCAGAAATCCTGAAGATACTTTCAGCAGATAGAAATGTGCAAAACTAGGTTGAAGTTCATGCAGAGATCTTTGACTAGAGATTTGAAACGAGATTGTGCTGATTTGACTGAAGGAAGAGGAAGATATTTCTGTTCTTCGTAAAGTAACAAAGATGAAAATCCTGATGGGTCACATTCAGTTGTTTGATTTCAGTAGCGTTCTTTTACATCAGACAGACGGGACACGCTTTCCACATCTTGCCATATAATATGCAGTGCTGTGCTTCACAAACACTCTCTCATTTCTTCCACAGGACACACTGTGTTCCATTTTATGTATGATGGCTTAAAATGCTGACTATGGTTTGGAAGTTGAGTCGGTCTTTTAGATATAGGCATGTTAAATGCTACACAGATCTGCCACTTTGCTCGGAAAAAGCCATTACATAACTATGAAGGTGAAAGACCATCTGTCCTTTTCACATATACTACTCCTGATTAACTTTCAAGATGTTTTTCAGAGCAGTGCAGCTTGAGGAGATGACTTCACACTGAAGTTGTTTTACGCAGCCTGGCATTGGAGAGGGGTTGTAGGGAACAGAAAGTCCTTGTTCCACTGCAGATCCTTGGCAGAGCAGTGAAGCTGGTGTAAAACGAGGAAGAATAGACTGCAGATGTATTTCTGCTAAGTGGAGTTGATTTTGAGTGATTTTAATAATGGAATCTGTGCCCGAGCGATTCCTGTTGCCATGCAGTAGCCATTAGGCTGATGTTGCAGTGCTAGAGAAAACGTGAACCAGATTCCGGCACTGTCATCAGAATATTCCATATTAATATTCTGGAGAGGGGTCAGTGATCCCGGCACACACACACTCCTGAAGAGTGTCTGCTCTGCATTTGAGCGCTGAATTAATGTGTGTGAAGGTTCATTTACACAGAGACTTTTCACTGTGGTTCCATGTACAGTAATGGAGTAAAATGCATGTTTGATGTATCTGGAAACTGTAAGTCCTGATTCACCAGAGAATGAATGTGAAAATAACCTCTCAAGTCTCCAGAGAGTCATCCTACAGATCTCCTGCAGTTTATAGGTTGAGAGGAAAGCTGTAAATATTGCATGATGTCCTCTTGATTTCCACCTTGAGTGTTTCCTCATTCCTTTTTGGGAGTGTTTCACTGTGCTTTGCAGTGACCAAAAACTATATTCCGGAGTCATCATTGATCACACATGGGACAATAAAGTGCTTTTCATTCCCATCAACTTTGCAGCGTGTCACGATGCACACATAGTGAGATAAACTGGATGATCTGTGGTAGCTGGTGTGCTCGCAGTGCTGTGATGTCTCAAATTTGGATAAATAATATCATATATAGTGAGAAGAGCATTTGAAGGCCTGTTGATTCCCAACACAATGTATCCTAATATCATCTTCTGCCCCCTGCTGGAAACCAGGCACACTTCTCCCTCTTGTTTTGTGATACTGTTTCTTAAATATAGCTTAATGTCTGCATGATGATATACATGGCAATGTAGAGCCTTTACAGATTCCTGTAAAGATGCACAACATTTCAAAAGTAAGATTTAAAAAATGTTTTTCAAAGAAGTTTCTTGCTCAGCGAGGCTACATTTATTTGATCAGAAAAACAGTAATTATTGTGAAATATTATTACAATTTAAAATAACTGTTTTCTATTTGGTTATATTTTAAAATTTAATTTATTCCTGTGATGCAAAGCTGAATTTTTTTTAGCATCAGTACTGATCACATGATCCTTCAGAAATCAATTTAATATGATGATTTGCTGCTCAAGAAACATTTCTTAGTATCAATGTTGAAATTATTTGTGCGGCTTAATATTTTTGAGGAAACATGGTAAAAAATGTTTTCAGGATTTTTTCTTTAATAGAAAGTAAATATGATTTTGTATCATCATAAATGTAGTTTTTGTCCCTTTTCCATCATTTTAATATATCCTTAGTTGCTAGTGTTTTCATAGTTATTTTGAGTTTATTTGCATTATGCTATAATTGTTTGGTATGTAACATAATTTTTAGTTACTTAATTCTGTGAAAATACTGTTTGAAGAAAGTGTTCCTTTTGTGTACATCCTGATATCAGTACACCGTATGTCTCAGCATTTTATAGGCCATGACTTTCAGATATTGTCATCTGCAATTAAAAACCCATCTTAGGCTGGAACTGCATGTTAACGTCGGTGTGTTTTGTGTGCAGGGCCGGTGGTGTATGTGCTGGATCTGGCAGACAGGTTGATCTCGAAGGCCTGTCCGTTTGCTGCTGCTGGTATCATGGTGGGATCCATTTACTGGACGGCTGTCACATACGGCGCCGTCACAGTCATGCAGGTGAGACGTCTCTCACAGCTGAAATGATTTCACAGGCTTTATTTGATTCTTACCAGTCTGTCTATCTCTGTCTCTTTTAGGTTGTGGGTCACAAGGAAGGTCTGGATGTGATGGAACGGGCCGATCCTCTCTTCTTGTTGATTGGCCTGCCCACCATCCCAGTTATGCTAATTCTAGGGAAGATGATTCGCTGGGAGGATTATGTGCTCCGCCTCTGGAGGAAATACTCCAATAAGCTTCAGATCCTTAACAGCATCTTTCCAGGTCAGTGGTGACGGAACAGACAGTGATAGGTCTGTGGTCTCAATGCTTATATCTAGAGAGCGGAGTGCCCGATGGCACATATATATATATGTGTGTGTGTGTGTGTTTGGAATAATTATGATTTGATCAAAAATACATTATTGCAATTTAATATAATTGCTTTCTATTTTAACGGATTTTAAAATGTAATTTATTTCTGTGATGCAAAGCTGAATTTTCAGCATTATTACTCCAGTCTTCAGTGTCACATGATCCTTCAGAAATCATTCTGATATACTGATTTGTTATTATTATTAAGTTGAAAATAAATTGGGCAAAAAGCCTCTAAAATAAGTTTATTTGTAATATCCAATATAGTTCTTAATATACTTATCCTAGTTTTACATGTCACGAAATTTGTGTTTAATTTATGGGTAATAGCTTATCTAAGGTTGATGATTCTACTTTTTAAATTAAAATCAAATGAAAACAAACTAAAAATAAGATCCAAACGAGACAAGCAAGTAGAAGAAATAAATATTAAACTAAATTAAAAATAATAATAATAAAAATATATATACATTAGTTACATAAATACTCGTTCACTGCATTCACAAATTCCATCTTTATTTATATTATGTAATTCTGGACTTTTTTTTTAATGTATACATATCCACTATAAAATCATGTTTTATACATTTTTTTATGTGTTAGATTAATTATTATAATTATGGTGTTTATTATTTAATAATTATATGTATTATTTAATTGAAATAAATATGGTCTAATATTTTAAATATTGTAGTTATAGATGTTATTGACATTTCCTAATATATCTATTCTTAATTGCAAATTTAACTTAAATGAAACTTAAATTATTAGTGTTAAATTAACACATTTAACACTAATATAAAATGTATTTATTGCAAATAAAATGTAAATTAATTTAAGACCTATTTTACATAATATTTACTCAAAATTCAGTATTTGAAACCAGTCTTTTATCCTTTGACAAAGCTATCAGTCTAATTTGAAAGGAACACAGTGCCTCATATTTCTGTTCATCACTACTTATAATGTTTACGACAAGCTTTGTGAAATTGTCACCAAGAACGCTCATAAATCCCGTGTCTCATTCTGTCATGCGCAGGTATTGGCTGCCCAGTGCCGAGGATCCCGGCGGAGGCCAGTCCGCTGGCCGATCACGTGTCAGCCACACGCATTCTGTGCGGCGCCCTCGTGTTCCCCACCATCGCCACCATCGTGGGTAAACTGATGTTCAGCAGCGTCAACTCAAACCTTCAGAGGACCATTCTGGTACAAGAACATCACGGAAAGTGATTTCAGTGATTTGTACACCCATATCCTCACCCTGATGAGCTGTACCTCTCTCTGTTTCAGGGTGGCATAGCGTTTGTGGCTATTAAAGGGGCGTTCAAGGTTTATTTCAAGCAGCAGCAGTATCTCCGACAAGCTCATCGCAAGATCCTCAATTTCCCTGAGACGGAGGAGGCCTGAGCTCATCATCAAACCTCTGTTCGATTCCATCCACGACATTTTGATTTCACGCAGCTTTGAGGGACACTACAGGACATTGACGCTGGATTTGGTTTTCTGTTTTTTTGTGAATGCGACTATTACGTTTGGCATTTGAATAGTGACTCTTTAATCAGACCTGGGAGTGCGTTACTCATTTTATGGGATTTGACATTTTAAGAAAGAAATAAATATTGAAAGGTTTTATATTAATAAGTGGCTGTTTTACATTGAATTAGAAATGTTCAGGTGAATCACTATCTTTCAAATGAATCTTTAAAGCATGCAAAAGACGACGTGCCGTTTCACATGAAGCACTTTCTTCCTTCATTAACAATTCGACTAGTGAATGCAATATTCAGTTCTAAAGGCAAACTAATAATCTTCTAAAACAACTTTTTTTATGTGGTCTTCTCGGATGAATTTCCCCATTTCCTGTTATATTTCACGCCAAAATCGAAAGAAATAAGTTGCTTTGCAAGAAAAAAGCAAGCAAGTCTGGACACAGTGATTTTTGTTTCAATTTTAAATCAATTTAGTACGTATATACTGTTAAAATTATACAAATTGAAAATTTATTTTGTATGAAATTAAGTTTTTCTTTTTTCAAATTATGTAAAAAATTTCACAAATCAAAAAATCTTTTTTTAAAAATGCAAAATCAATATTTAATGGGGTGAAACATGACAGCATTTGTGAAATTCACCGTCTTGCCTGCCTTCACATAGTTTAAGCGATCATGTTTCATTTCTATCTTTGTGATGTTGATGTCTGAGTTTCAGGGAGTCAGTCTGTTAAGGGCCCTGTAGAATCCAGTGTTTGCTCCTTAATTGATCACTCTATTAATACATTATGGTTCCTGATGCCTCATAACTGCTGTTAATAAACCTGTTTCATAATATATTCCCAGAAATAAATAGTCATGTAGAACAGTGAACTTTAAGAGTATTAGTGGCCTTTTTATTACACCAAGACAAAATATATCTCTTAAAGGTTACATGGTTCAAATAGACAGGTTTATTTGGTGAACATGCCATTTTTTTCTGAATCGTTGTTTTATGACTTGTAATTCACGTAGCGCATCTGTTTTATCTCCAGCGATCAGCTATTATAATATGGATGAAATTGGGAGAAAACAGTATATAATGACAGTGGCAGTGCATACTAGTATTGTTTTGTAATGCAGTATTACACTACAGTGGGAGTTTGTGATGAAACATCTTCCAGTGGGCAGTGAGAGACTTGTGTAAATAACTCGGCTTAACACCTAACTGTCAGAGTGCTATTAGAGTTCAAATACATCATTACAGCTTTTAATGATAGGCGTAACCCTGAAAGAACATGTTTAAGGGTGACGTAGTTGCTAAGAAATAGTGTTTAGCTACACCAACTGCAAGACTAACAGTAGCAGATGAGTTTTTCTGTTGGCTAAAATGATTTTAAATTCTCACTTCCTTTTCAGCATCTACTTGTGCTGTATAATATCAGTGGGGTATGTGTGATGTCTCCTGTTGTACAGATGAAGCACAATGCCAAATGCATTGCAAGATGCGTTGTACAGATGCAGCTTCTGAATTCATAGTTTCTTGGTTGAGTTATGTAAATAAATGTATTTTTCCAAAGCCTGACTGTGTGTTTTGGGCAGCTTGAGTTTTTAACCTGGACTAAAAATGATGAGGATTTCAAATACATGTCCTAATAAATCATGCGAGAGTCTATTCTTAAATCTGTAGCATATAAAATAATATTTTTGTGTCACTAACAGTACAAATGGATTGCAACTGTGTGTTGCTGCCATCGGCACAGAATTTACATTTACATGCTTTATATTTAAGGCCACAGTACTGAAACCATTTAGGATTCAAGGTATTTATGAGACTTTTTAAATATTAAACTATTTTTACTGGCTGTACATTGATTTTGCAAAGTATATAAACACACAATATGGCACTAAATGCATATTATAAGCCATACCTAAAATGCAACACATACCCCCGGTTTCACAGACTAGACTTAAGTGTAGACCCAGACTAAAATGCATGTCTATTCTAACTGTAAGAAACTTGCACAGACGTATCTTAAAATATGTAAGTACTATTGATTTGTCTCAAGATGCACACCAGTAATGTTTTTTTTAAGGCACGTTTATAAAAGATACTTGTCCTAATTGAACTAAGGCCTAATCCTGGCTTACCCTAAGCCCCGTCTGTGAAACCAGGCCTATGTTTTATACATTTTGTAACGCGTCTATTCACCATGGGGTCCTGAGAGCAAGTTCCCTAACTTTCTTAATATAAAAAAAATGGATAGACATCAATCACAAGATTGGATATAATCATTTAATAAATAAAACTCTTGAAAACATGTGAGTACTTGATACTTTGGAAACTCAGTTTTGAAAGCTGTACATTTTAAATCCATTGCTGTCCATTAATGAAGAAAATAATTTTCTATAGTAATCAATAGCATGACAGGTGAAGCTGAGCACAGAGTTCAAGCTGTATTTAAGGCAGAATATTCCTTTAAAAAAATCTCAATGTTTAACAGGCTTAAGAATCTCCAGAGAAACATCTTAAGTGCAGATCAAAAGGACAAAAACACAACGAATGAGTTCATACAATTTTTTAATTATCATAAAGCAGAAAACTCCTCCACAGATACACTTCAAAACTACCTAATACACGAGAGATTTCAAATGAACCATTTCCACCTCATGTCACATCATCTTAGACTCATTCATGCAGAGCAACTCATTAAATCCTGCTCTTCTAGATTTCTTTACTCTAATATGGTTCACCACAGTAAAACACACGTGACATCAGGTTACAGGAGACGGTGAGAACTACAAGCACCTGTTGCAGTCATTGACCTACAGAACTCTGAGCTGATTCTAGAACAGTTAAAGGGATTTTGGGGTGCAACAAATGCTCCGATTGCATGCAAAATGCATCTTTGGATTTTAAAGCAATCTATAAGTTCACCTCCCCACTCACAAAATTAAAATACTCAGCCTCAAGTCATTCCAAACCTGTATTTTCTTCATTTTATGGAACAAAAAGATGTTTAGCAAAATTTCCATGCTGCGGTTTTCCATTAAATAAAAACATTCAGTGACCAAGAACCAAATAAATGATAGTTAACACAAAAATAAAACACTTGCATCATTAACTCTCCTTCATTTCGTTCCAACTGTTTTTTGTCCACACATTAAAAGTCAGTTGGGTCTAATGCAGTTTGGACTCCAGCGTTCTTCGAAATCTTTTACAGGTCTGAAATCACATGAGGGTGAGTAAATGACAATTTTCATTTGGCGCTCAAATAATCCCTTTAAACTTCAAAAAGCACCAAAAAGTATTTTCCATGTGACTGGTTGCACAATCCAAATAATCTGAAGCCATTTGAAAGATGTGTAATGAACAGACATCATTCTTCATCTTTAGCTTTCAATGAAATCATGAAAAAAAATAAACATTTGAGAGCAGCTGAGATTTTGAACTGAACTTCCTCACAAAGCAGGAGTTCTTTGAGTATTATGTGCATACTATTATATAATATTTTGTTTTTATTTTCAGTTTTCATTTTAAATTTTACAATTTTTAAAAGAAATTTTGGTTTTGGTTTGCTTTTGCCATTTTTATTACAATATTTTCGATTTTGCTTTTTAACCAATTGTAGTGCAAACTCATATTTGACTTTTTTTCCAAAGTTTCCCCTATTTAATATTTATTTCAGCTTTATTTCAATAACAAACCCATTTTGAAGAGTTTATTAATGACGCTATCAAATGACTTCAAAAGATCTAAAATATAAGGCACAACTCATAAGAACTACTTTTATGGTTTTTTATGCCGTTTTTTTAAAGCTTGACAGTCACTTTAATTGCATGGAAAAGAACTCAAACCTCTTTTTCCATGAAAGAAAATATAATACAGGATTGAAACGCCATGAGAACCAATAAAATGACTACATTTAAATTTCTGGATGAACTATTCTTAACTAATCCTTTAAATTCAAAAATACAAATCAAAACCAATGCAGTGAGATGCCGGAGTATAGCCATCGTTTCGTGGTACAACCAAACTCATCTAAGAGGCTGATATCAGATTGTACACTTTGTTTTGCCGAGCATGAAGCAGTATTTGTATTTTGATGGAGGTGATAGGATGCTCGTAGAGTTTCTAAAAAATGCAGCATATGGTTGATTTGATACACCTGAGTAAGTCCAGAATAAATTTCAGCACTAGAAACACAAGTGATGGTGAAGACGTGGCTCGAGACAAGAGGAACACGCACCTGAGATGGATTACAGACCGACACGATGTTCCTGTGTCAGCGCAGGTCAATTACAGCCTTCAAACACGTCACAAGAGGGTTTTCTGAGCACAGACCAAGTCTAGTTCTCGTCTAATCTGTTTCTCGGAATCAAGCTCAAAGTGTGTGAAGAAAAACACCTAGTATAGAGTTTAAGACACTAGTCATAGGTCCTGTAAGTCATATTATTGCTTGTGAGGAGTGCATAATCACAAGTCAAGACATCAGAAGTAAAACGAACCCAGTTCAAGGGGATTTCAGAGCCAGTTTCTCAACTTCCTGAAAGTGGTTCATGTGGATATCATTACAGGGGCGAGTTAGATCGAACTTTGCATCTCGAATGTATTCATTCAAAAAACCAGCGGTGCATTCAATTGTGTCAAACTTAAAATTCAAATCAAACAAAGGTCTTAAAACATTGTGTATGGTTTTCACAAACAATTTACATAATTGATGTTTCATGAGAGGAATCTGTATTTCTGTTATGACACAGTTTAGGTCAAATGAACAGAGTTTCAGGTATATTATGAATTGTTTAAGGACAAAGTAACTTAAACAAATGATATTAAAAATGGTTTATTATGATATTTCTTCAACTGCAAATAAAATCAAAGTCCATCAAGTAAACCACCTTGCATTTGCAACACTATCCTTAAAGATAAAACTCTGCCAACATGCACAGAAACTAAAAACAACTCAAAGCAAATCGTTTAAATTAAACTTTCAAAAGGGTGCCAGAAAACCTGATCACTGATTAAAAACATTAAGGCCAGTATTTCATTTCAGGAGAGACATATCTTGAAAAATTACACAACAGCCTCTCCAAACGCTTTCTCATGGTTTTGTTTAACAGTGGTGTAAATGAAATAAAACCGAACAATGAAAAAGTCTGATCGTGGCCAGCGAGTGATTCCTATATTATATAGGGATTCAAATTTTCTGACAGAAGCAACGTGAAACAAACACTGTATGTTTTTTTTTTTAGTATCTATGAGATATCAGGTGTGCATGTCTGACGCAGAGCACAACTAAAAATGCTGCAAGCGCACCGTCATGGCCCTGCCTGCTTACACACACACAAACACACTCACACAAAGACAACGACGTTACTGGCTCCATATTTGGGCGTCTCTATCAATCCCATGATGCTGGTCACAGTTTGGCAGCCATGAAATTGATGTGAGGTTTGGTGAGAGGGAACAGCGGCAGACTCCTTTTGAATTCAGTCATATCCTGAACCAGTGACGGCTGAAACAAACAACACACAGCAACACAATGAGTGATTTATTTATTTTAAAGAAAATGCAAGCAGTCCTTGCCCATGCAAAACTAACCACCACAATGTGCAAAAGTTTGGGGCCATTCAGTATTGCATATCCAGAAATGCATATTGCAACTGTACATATGCATCTATGCAATACCTGAGGAAGTGAAGGGGCAGGAGCCAGATTGACATCATTTTGAGCAGGAAACTCTCCAACCACTGGACCTACAGGAAACACGTGGTAGAAGTAAATGAATCTGCCCTGCTGCTACTGCAGTCAGTCCAATCTAAATGTTTCAACCTTATTGTGCAAGTACTTACAGGAGTCCATCTCTCTAGACAGCACATGCACAGACACTTTGTGTCTTCTGGGGGCATCAATGGCCAACAAGTCCTGGAGAGAACAGACATGACAATTGAACCACATGACAAGAAGCATTAAATTTCTGGAGATCTGAAGATAAATGATTTGTGTTTGCAAGGGCTGCATTTTATTGAAAGTTAACTTAAATTAAGCACTCAGAAACTACTTTATATACACAGACTCAATTCAAACATTTTGTCAACAATATTAGTATTAAATGTGCTTTGTTTTATAACAATACACTAATAATGATAAGTTAATAATATTACATTTTTCATATATTTGTAATATAGTTATGAAAATCTGAATGTTTAAGCATATAACTGACAGCAATGGCCTCACTGAAATATTTGCAAATGCCGTTGAGATTGGCCCTTTTTGCATCCATTTGCATACTGAAATGTGACTGGTCTATTTTCATTGCACCTGCTTTTACAATGTTGCACATTGTGTACAGACTCTCATTCATCATGAAAAGATGTGTGTGGTACAAAAATGTCATTTACACAGAACCAAAGCCAAAATCCTAACATTATTATTTTGCTGCAATCATAGACATTTTCTTCAGGAAATGCAAATCTCAGCATCTGTTTCAGTGTCTGACAAAGTATTCAGATCATTACCAACCTTGTAAAACTGCATAATATGTTCCTTTGCCAGTGTCTTCAGGTAAGCCACTTCGATATTATCTAGATCAGACAAGAAAAAAAAAGTCAATGTCATTAAAACTTTGGATACTTGATGCTAATATGAGTTCATTTCGGTGACTCTCACCCCTGTCGAAGTTGTACTGTTGGGAGATGATTTCTCCCCAGTACTTGGCGCATTCGGCTGCCAGCTTCTTGGGTTTGTCGAGACGGCGAATGGCCAGTGCCTGGATGTGTTTCTGAAACGCTTCCTCCGCCATCTCCTCCACACTCTTCTCCATGTTCTTGAGGAAGGCCTCCACTCGAGACTCCAGGTAGTGCGGAGCCTTTTCAGACTGGATGATGAAACGCAGACCCTGCACTCCATTAGCCCTGCGGGGCCCGCTGAACACTATGTAACCTGGACGGTCAGACACATAGCAAGAAATAAATGATGCTCTTAAGAGCAGCAGGAAGAGTCTGTGTCCCTAAACTGAACTACCAATCATCATATCGATAGACAAAAAGAGAGAAAACTGTATTGCCACACACAACTGAGAGCATTTCTCATAAGAGTTTGTGTTACCCAGCTGTTCTTTGGTGCGTAGCGTGTTGAAGCATGGCTCAGAGATAATCTGACAGAAGAGCTCCAGCAGCATGTTCTCATGGGTGTTCTGCATGTCAGTCTGATAGTAAATCTCGATTCCACAGTTATTATGAACCTCATTCCTCTGCTGGTAAACATACCAGCCACCTGATAACCACAGAGAACTGGACTTAAACACAAGAACCATGACAAACACACACAAAACAAACACAGATATCATAGACCTCAAATTACACAGCACAGATTCAGGTTTAATACCAGTCTTTATTTCTTTGATCCTATGAAGATGTATTGATGGAAAAGTGTACAATACAATGTATATTAAAAAACCTACACAACTTAAATATAATCTAAAACTTAAATACTGGTCTATGCAGAATTAAAAAAAAAAAAAAAAAAAAAATTCAAACTATACTGAAAGTTTAGATTTTGTTTTAGACTGAAAATTCTCAAGGACCTTTCAATATTAATTACTTTTCTATTAGAACCTGTAAATTAACATTTGTTAAATATGTCCGGTCAGTAAGTTGAATAGGCAAAATGATTGCGGGGTCAGTAAAATTAATACTTTTTCAGCAAGGATGCATTAAATTGATCGCAATCTACATTTAGAAATGTCATAAAATGTATATTTCAAATATATAGTGTTCTTTTGAACTTTCTATTCAAAGTATCCTGAAAAAAATATTTGATCAAGGATTCCACAAAAAAAAAAAGCAGAGAAACTGATTTCACCATTTATAATAAAAGTTTCTTAAGCATCACGTATTAGAATTATTTAAAAATATATTCAAATAGAAAACGGCTATTTTAAATAGTAGTAGTTTCACTACTACTGTTCTACTGTTAGTATTACTGTTTTTACTGTATTTTTGATCAAATAAATGCAGCCATGGTGAGCAGTTTTTCAATTACATTAACAATTTCTTACCAACCCCAAACTTTTGAACGGTTGTGTATATACTGAGCTCAGATTTGAGAAAAGCTTGATGAGACCATCTTAGATGTTGCATGGAAGTTTGTGTTGCTAAGTACTTACCGTCAGGTACCTGCACTTCCCTGTACCGAATTAGCTGACTCGGTAGTAGGGGTTTAGTGTGAGCATGCTCAATGAGAGTGTCCTCCAACATTTGCATCATGCCCAGAGCAGACTGGAGACAACAGACAGACAGTCAGACAGACCGCACTGCTCAAATCACTAACCATAACATGATCATGAAAGCAAAATCTAACATTACATCACGTTTCATCAATGTGTGAGCCAATTCAATGAATTTACAACTTACAAAAAGAAGAACAAAGCAATTAAAACTTAAAGATAAAAATAAATGTAAATTGTTTTTTTTTTTTAAATAGTTTTTTCATGTTGTGTGGAGAAAATCTCGCTTCCCACCTGCCTTTTCTGTACATCATCAAGGAAAAATGCTGTTCATACCAACCTGTTTGGTGATGTTGCCATGCAGCAGGGTTTCAATGTGTAACCGTGACAACAGCTGCGGTATGAACGCCTTCAGTCGAGGTAACGTCACATCTGAAAAACACAGGTCACAGCATGAACACATGCAGGAGACCACTGCGCTCGCTTTCACAGAACAATAAAAGAGCATCGCACCATCCAGAGCATCTCTGAGCTCGTCTTTGGTCCAGGCCACCTCAGTCATGAGCAGCCGCAGGTAATACATGGCATGCTGGTGAGGCTGTTCAGCGCGGAAGTTATTCAGAGACCTCATGTACTGAAAAAATAAATAAATAAATAAAATCACACACAAGTTAAATATAGGTCAGTTACAGAGCATATTTTCTTATGGACACGGTTCAGAAAACACCAAATGTCTGACTACCAGGCCCATACGAATCCACAGATATTTCTGCTAATGATGCATCAACTTCAGCAATCAGAAAATAATTCAGTGTTTCAACTGCAGAAATTCAGCTTGTAAACAAAGTCTCTTAACATTATATTTCCCTCAAGAAAGCCATTTAATGTATATAGCTCATTAGTTACAGAGAAGAAAAAAAAAAAAAAAAAAAACTGTACTTATTAGATATTCATTAAATTTGTTATTTGCATCGTGTTACTCACTCTAGATTGCAAGCAGGATGTTTTACGCGTCACTTGCACAAATAGAAACACTCTAATGCTCTCCTTAATGTCAATTAGCTCTTCACTGCAAATTTCCCACTCGAGCTTCAATTTTTAGTTTGTGTGGAAGACAAGATTGAGGCAAATATTGTGTGTTCGCAGGCAATCGCCTGATTCGGATCGAATTTGCATCTTTGCATTAACATTGTATGTAATCTACTCACGAATATAATTACATTCGCTTTTGGTGTGCACACACACCATTATACTTGCCTAGCCTTTCATTATTTAACGTATGTTAGAACAAACTCTGGATGTAATCATTTTTTATTTTACATAAAAACAATTTGGAGTAGAACATTTTTTATTAAAAGGTTGATTTAAAAGCTGCCTCGTGCAATTTAAACATACAACATTTTTAGTGGAGTGCTATGAATGTTTATTAATAAATTTTGATTATTAAATAAACTTTCAGTTTTGCCTAAATGGAAAAACTTTAATTTTGATTTGGGTATAAAACATGGTGAAATGTGTTATGAAGAAAACACAAATTGGCTAAAATAAATAAAGTACAAGAGAACAGTGGAAATCTACAGAGATTCCTGTGAGCATAGATTTGTGACAATAATTGTCATCTGTTACTGTAAAAGTATATTAAAGAGTGTTTGTGTATGTGTGTGTCTTACCGCTTCCTTAATGATATCAAAGCGCTTCTCATCGATCTGAAACGTGGCCATTTTCTCAATGATCTTCTTCAGCAAGATGTGTTGTTTGTCATTATAACCCTTGACTGACAGCTGACACACACAAAGACACATTGAATATTTATGAGACTACTTGTACATATGGGGGAAAAATACAACACTGAAGGAAGGAGAAGAGTTTTTAACTGAGCAAAGGCCACAAACAAAGCTACATTTGGAGTTACTATCACAAGGACAGCAACCACTGGCAGACATTCGTTTGTGTGTGAAACTGGACTGTCCTCCTCATAGGAGCGGCATGTTGGGAAACAGAGGCATTGGATATTAGCATACTTACATACATCCCATAGACGGTATTCTGAAGGTCATAGTTCAGTCCGGCTAGCTCAGCTGCATATGCATACTCATTCAGGGAATCCTTGAGCAGCTCAAGGTACAAATACGCCATGTTACAGTGCAACGGGTCCACGTACGCAAACGGGCTGTGGAAAGAAGGCAAGTGATAAATCCGGTCACTAACTTCAGTACGAAGGGTTGATCTCTGAAAAATGTAACTGTAGTTTCTTAATGGTTTAGAGTAGTTAAAAGGGAATTTAAGAGGATAAAAAAAAATACTATTTCAATAGTGATTAATTTAATTACTAATGTTTGATTTTTTTTTTAAATATCTTTATATTTAGATTATTTGGTGTACTGATGATAAATGATTAATTTTTTATGGGTCAGGTGCAGATAAAATACACTGCATCAAAATGCTGCATATTGTGAAAAAAAAAATCTTTCCAAAACCTAAAAATTAAAGCATTTTAGATTCATTGCACACAACTGAATTTCAGGTCTTTTATTGTTATAATACTAACATTTTCAGGTGAAACAAAATTCCTATCTCAATCATATCATGAAAAGGTTCTCTAAACGAGCTATATATATCAACTATTAACTCTAAACACCTGCAAAAGATTCCTGAGGCTTTTTTAAAATAGCCTGGTTCATTACTATAAGAGGTTAACCCAGAAGGCCATCATGACACCCTCAAGTGAGAGGGTTTTTTGAACGAATAGGCTGTTCCCAGAGTGCTGTATTTCAGTGGGAAGTCTGTGGGAAGGAAAAAGTGTGGCAAAAAAACGACGCTGCACAACGAGAAGAGGTGACCGGGGACCCTGAGGAAGATTGTGGAGAAGGACCGATCCAGATTTCCAGGATTGGGGGACCTGCGGAAAGCAGTGGACTGAGTCAGAAAACATCCAGAGCCACCGTGCACAGGCGTGTGCTTTTGAACCAGAAACAGCAGCAGAAGCGCCTGACCTGGGCTACAGAGAAGCAGCCCTGGACTGTTGCTCAGTGGTCCAAAGTACTTTTTTTGGATGAAAGCAAATTTTGCATGTCATTCAGAAATCAAGGTGCCAGATCTAGGAAGACTGGGGAGAAGGAAATGCCAAAATACAAATACCCACAGTCAGTGATGGTCTGGGGTGCCATCAGCTGCTGGTGTGGGTCCACAATCACATGCTTCCATCTGCTGAAAAGCTTTATGTATTTTGTTTTTCAGCACGACCTGGCACCTGCTCACAGTGCCAATACCACTGGTAAATGGTTTACTGACCATGGTTTTTATGCTGCCAAACCTGAACCCCCTGCAAGACCCAACAAACTAAGGCCGCTATCGAAGCATCCTGGGCCTCCATAAACACCTCAGCAGTTAAATGCCACGCCGCATTGAAGCAGTCATTTTGCAAAAGGATTCCCGACCAAGTATTGAGTGCATGACTGAACATAAAAAGGTTGACTTTTTTTGTATCCTTTTATTGGTCGATGAAATATGCTAATTTTTTGAGAAAAACTTTGGGTTTTCACGTATGCCAAAATCATCAGTATTAAAACAATAAAAAAGACCTGAAAAAAAAAAAAAAATGAAAGTTTAAATCATTACATTATGGAAATATGAACTTCAATATGCTAATTTTTTGAGAAGGACCTGTATATATATATATATATATATATATTAATTTTAATAATTATAGAATTGATTTTGCAAACAGTTAGTACCCTACCACTAATAATTGTTACTATTATGCAAAATACATGTATGTATACAATCACTAGTATGTACAGTTTTTATGCTGAACCTACCTGAAAAACTCAAAGTTTAAACAAGCCTTAGGTAGGAAAAACTTGTCATCCTGTTTGAACCAAACTTTGCTCATCGCTGTATCCTTAAAAAAAAAAAAAAAAACCTTTATCAAAGTGTTTTGGACTTTTAGTATTCAGATGGGGGATACTCTAAGTACTCTATTTAGAGGACCTTTATCAAATGGGGACAGATGGGGGATCTTTTGTTGGAATGAATTCATTCTTCATTGGCAGTTTGAACTTTCCATTGAGGTCTGCATTTTGCCATTTCTGAAACAAAAAGGAGGAAACAATTAATTTTCTCCCCCAAATGATGGCAATTACAGTCTCCAAGAGTAGAGTTTAACGTTTTTACAAAATCAAGCTGACCTGTGTATTTCACAGCTTAGCCAGTCCCCTTTGATCAAACATACAGTGCTCATAATACATGGATCGCCCCTACAACCTTTTTAGTTACCCATCCAGACCATTCACCACTAGTCAAAATTCTGAATGAAAATGAAGATAAGGTTTGTATGTGTACTTGAAACAGAAAAGAACAAACGAAATCAAACATCTGATGAAATCAAATGTGTCTCACCTTAATAGCCTCATCAGTAATGGCTTCCTGTTTATACTGTGTGCCGTACCACTCTTCAGTCCGGTCCGTCTGTCCTTCAAATGATTTGGAGACGACAGCAACCCTTAAAGAAAAAAAAAGTGAAGCCAAAAGAATTGTAAGATCATTGCATCAGACCCAGCATGACACGTCCATTTCTCACAACTCTTTCTGGGAAAATGGGCCATGCAATTTTGCTGCAGTTAATAGATTGGGAATTATGGTCATTACATCAGTCAAAGGTTCGAGTTTCCCGGAGCTTATCAATCTGCTGTGCAGGGCTTTAGATCAATGCATTATTTCTGGACAAATTTAGACCATTCTGATCAATAGAGAACTTTTGCAACAATGACGTGCTATTCTGGACTTATCAATTACGTAAGAGCCCAGAATAGGTTCTGTCTAAAAACCTGAACACTCCTTCTAGAATTAGTCCAAATCACACAAGGTTACCTGCAGGATAAAGCAGTTTCACCACCTGATGCTTAGTGCGCACAAAAACGGCAAGTGCTAAATCTGGCAATCACACAAGGTTACCTGCAGGATAGAGCTGTTATTAAACTGAGCTGAGCTGTTTTATTAAATTCTACTGGAAAACAAATATTGTTTACAAGGAACTGGGCTTCTAAAAGGTGCACTCATGAGGAAGACCTAGTTGGTGGATTTGGCAATGTTCATGAACACTCAAAAGTCATTTTGAATTCTGATAAACCCACTGCTAAATGTCACAACAACTGTGCTTGTTAATTTTAAATATGGTACAGATCGTCTCCAGCTGTCTAAGTTGGCAGTTCTTGGGCAGAATAGGCTAGATCAGATTTTCACAGATAGTGGCTATGTGAGACTTCGGTCATCTAGAGTTGCAGTGCTTTTAGCAAGGTCAGTGGTGTAGCCAATCACACAAGAAGAGGTCTGACAAGCAGCAAATCACCAGATCTGAAGTCAAAGTCTTTATCTTGATCAGAATAGTTTGGAAATAATAAGACAAAATAAAATACAGCAACCCTACAAGTTCTTCCATCCCAAAAACAACATGAGAGAAGCAATGGTAAGGGTTGAGATACGGTTCAAACAGAGACAAAATGCTCTTTTAAAGCTGGAAAGGAAATTGAATTTGAAAGCCTCCGTCACATTGGTGAGAATCTGAAGTGGGAGTCTTTCAAACACAGCAAGAAGATCCAGTTTCAAAAAACACTTCAAAAACAGATAAAAAGAATAAGCAACCTGAGTCCAGTTTGGGCCTGAGGAGCAATACATTAAAGAAACTGATATTTGTTTTGCACAGGTTCAAATATGAAGCACCTTCAGTAGGTCTTTGAAGAGAGCAGCCAATGGCTGGACGTTTGTGTTAAACTAATCTCAACCTGAGGGGACACTAAACATCTTTCTGATCTATCCACAACATTTTCATCATGGGTAAAACACCACAAGTGTTTCAGTTTAATATTTGGGATTAGTGATTCGAATGGACCCCAAATACCACTGCTTTCTTTTACATGTTATATTTGTGATTAGTGATTCGAATGGACCCCAAATACCACTGCTTTCTTTTACATGTTATGCACATAAAAGTGTGTATATGTTACAAAACCAGTGTGTTCACTCAACCTACGACATTCTGTACTGGTCGCAGATTATTATCGATATTGCGTACCCATCTACGATCAGGAACTCCCTGGCATTTGAAAACTGACGGAACTCCTCCAGCAGCTTTAGTGATCTGCAGCCAAGATTGTCCAGCCCTACCAGCGGATAGTACTGAAAGACCACTGTGCTCACCTGACATTCTCTGGTCTCACATCTCGATCAAGTCTGGCCTGAACTCCTCCAGCAAGTATTCTGCAGCCAAGACTTCCTCCAGCGGATAGTACTGACACACAGAGAAATGGCCATTATAGATTTTTTGCTCCAAAACAAAATCTGATATTTTTATAGCTTTTGAATGATTTTAAATGTTTCAATTTATAGAATTATAAATCTATACTTATTAATCACTGGGTACTGCAACCTATAATATAATGCACTCAACCTTACATTTCCAAAGTTACACAATACTGTTTGATTGGTTTATTGATGCATATTATTCCAAACACTATTTTTGAAATAGACAGAATGCAGTATACTGCTGTAAGCGGTACACAAACACAAAATAATTCAAATGAAACACTGGTTATGATCTCCTGACAAAATACAGAGCAGCACCCTGATGACACGAGCAACTGTAACCATGGTGACAACCTTTTAAAGACTTTCATGAGAGACACCTACATGCAGTAGTCCAGCCACTTTAGACGTGTAGCCACGAGGACGTTCCTTATCCTTAAATCTGAAAGCCACAGTGTTCAAATCCTGCCAAAACAAAATTGACAAATCAGTGATGTCCTAACCACCAAGTGTCATTGTCAGTAGCACTGAATGAAAATTCACCTGGTGTTTGTCATAGAGGTTTGAAACAAGATAAAAGCACATAATGAATTTTAATTACTGGGTAAACCAGTCCTTAAAAGGGCCCTATGAAATCAATTTGATCTTTTTCCCAAATTCTTTTTTTCAGTTAAATTTTTTCTAGGCTGCCTTTCAAACTGTTCAAATAGAATGCATAAAAGAAATGCAAACAAATTTTATTTAATTATTTGGCAAAATGTGCTTTACAACAGATGTTTACAGTTAAATAACAAACAAATAATTATGTGATAATCCTTTGAAAATAATGTTTCAATAAACTGCATTTGTCTTACTGCTATTGTAACTTTAAGAAGTGGGTTGTATTGAAGACACACTTCATATTTAAATAGTCTTTTCCTGTTTTAATATACACAAACACAAGTCCATTTCATGATTTGATTAAGTGTAAAGCTCTAATTTGGATTTAATGATCTAAATTTGGTCCAATTTGGTCGCACATGTGACCTAATTTCTCAATGGTGCGAACAGAAAAAAAAAAAACAGAGGTCGCACTGGTGCGACCAGCCGTTCGAGGGAAATGCGTAAATTGGTAAATGCGATGCGGTCGAAAATTTGGGTGCTTCTAACTTTTAGGCGCACCAGTGCAAAAAGTAAGTCTAGAGCCCTGAAAAGTGTAGTGTTTACACAGTAAATTCCATTTCTATGACTGGAACTCATAAATCTTTCCACACTCTTTGCACTGCAGGACTCTACTTTAACAAGCATGTTCATACCTTACACTCCTGAAAGACCCACTCTTGAGGGCCCTCTGTCCGCAGCTTCTGAATATACTGGAACATGTGGAAGATGATATCCTCGACATGCACTAGATACACAAGAAATACAACTCAAGCCATCAGAAACACACCGACCAGCACAAAAACACACAAAAACACTCAAGGTCCTTACACAGCCCCTCTTCTGTCAAATCCACATTAATAATGAAGAACATGAATCCCCTGGCTCCTTCTTTCTGGCCTCCGACTAGCGTGTTTACCCATCCTGAGGAGAGACACAGTGCAGCCATGAATCCATGGACACAATGCATAGCTGAGATCTAAAATGTATGTAACCAAGCCATTTTACCAGTCAAATGCTAATTTGATGTCTTACTGGCAAATTCTCTTTAATTTTTTGCACACTTTATCATTCGGACACTCAAAGAAAAAGCTACCTTCCCTGACAAACTCTCTCACCTTTAGCTTTGAGCTCAGACAAAAGACTCCCTGGACCCTCATGTCCGATCAGATGGCCCAGATAATGACCTGGATTTGATTTGTAGTACTTCTGCAGGTCTGGGATTGGGAAGGTCACATACAAGTTTCTAATGTCCTTGATAGGTACGACTTTATAAAATTGCTGCAGGGAAGAAAGAAAAATTGAGAACATTCCTTAAAAGAAAAGGAAATTATGTACTACAAACATGGATTTAATGCAGTAGAATTATCCATTCACAAACTCATAGTACATTAACCATACACAACTGTTTGGGTTCAGTAAGATTTATAAAAATAAAAAAAAAGTAATACTTTTAGTCAGCAAAAATGCATCAACTTGATAGTAAAAACGGTAGTGTATAATATTAAAAGGTCAGTTCTGATGAAGAATTTCTGTTAGAGGTCTCCAACAAGAAGCAGGTTTAGGGTGAAGGGTGCATGACTGAGGTTTAGATCTCACCCTCAGGTGTTCCTCCTGGAAAGGGTGTGATGGGAATTCTGGGAGAGGGACATTCTTGTTCTCAACCTCTCCAAAAAGCTTCACCACCATTGATGTCAAATCATCCAGCGACTCTGAAAAACCGTGAGACAAAATGTTAAACTTCAACTGAAAACTTAATCTCTGCACCCTTCTTAATACATACTAGTCTGTGCAAAAACAAATTATGATTCATTCATCAGAATGACAAAGAACAAGGCAGATCTCATGAAAGATTCAGTGTCAGACTGAGACCGAAGTGAAAAATCTGCCGTGCCTTGAATGGAGTTCACAGATCACTGCGTTTACTGTCAGCTACATTTACGTACACAAATCTGAAGCTGTTTGTTTCAGATTTTTGGATTATTATTATTTTTTTTATTAAACAGAGTGAATGTGAATATTTATTTACAAGAGATTTACAAGAGGAAATGTTCTTCATCCACTAGCAAGTGCAAATTTAAGAAATCGATTTAAGGTTGGTTATGTGGCAAATGACTGACCTCTGCCCAGCACACAAAATCCCATCAAGTTGGAGGAATAGTAGGTGGAGTGAAACTTGAGCAGCTCCTCACGGATATCGATGCCCTGTTTAGATGGTCTTGTCTCAAGGGTTAACTTATTGCCAAAGAGACCAAAAAAAAAAAAAATTTAAAAAAGTTCACAAACCACAAATAAATTAGTGTAAAACCACCAGTCCAGCACTGATAAGAATATACAGGACAGTCAATAGGCACTTGACAATTTGCACCAAAAGATGAAGACAACTTTAAATTTACACAAGCTTCGCCTACAGCTACAGACCTGCCTACAGACTCAAAGAGTGATGAAGAAAGTGAACCTATGTTGGCTTTGGAGCGTGGCCATGTGAATTCATCCAAGATCTGAGGGTGACTGTTTTGATAAAGTGGCCCAAAGACATCATTAGGGCTTTTTTTTTTATCTTTAAACTGTTGCTGTACCATTATATGAGTGGTAGATGGTATTTAATTAAGGTCAATTCACACTGCACTGACAGACACAGACAAATGGCAACAAACATGTTTGTTGAGTTTTGTCAGATCAGTGTTGCCACGTTTCCACCCAAATTACCCAGAACAACTGTACCAATAACCTTTTTTCCCCAGGAACTATTTCCCCCCAAGACCTGTTATTTTCTGCGTTTCCACCGTGGTCTAAAGTATCATGAAGATTAGGCAAATAGTCTGGTGACGAAGGTCTGCACGCATTTCTCAATACAAAGTACGCAAATTTCAGACTTGCATCCTTAATAGTTCGGACTTTGCGAGTTTGACTCGGGAGTGTGATCTCCCGCGGACTGGACGACGCAAATCCGGTAATTCTGCAAACAGCAGCGTACTTTATAACGTCAGTCAGCTCGCCTTGGCTACTGCAATTATCCTCACTGTGTACTTACAATAAAACGAAGTAGGATATCAAATACCACTGCCTACTTTCGTTTTCATTTAAACATAATAACAGCCGCAGAAATGAAGTTCAGGGAAGTGTGTATATATACAGCCATTACAATGAAATGAAATATTATATCAATTCCCTCTTTTTATTTTCATTTTAACATATAGATAAATTGACTTTCTGAGGGGCATTTTTTTTACCCGGAACTTTATTTAGATCCTGGTTCCTGTGGTGGAAACACACCGAGTACCAGCCGAGTAAACGCGGCTTGTGTTACCCGTCTGCTCTTATGAATTTATTATGAATTATGAAGCACATTAATCCACTGATTAAGGATTGTGCATTAAAAAAACAAATGCAAACAGATAGCAAAAGTGACATTCCGTAATGCAAACAAAAATTAAGAAAATTACCTTTTGCTGCAAAACACTTTAACATAAATCTGTTGGACAGCATTTTTGCGGACTGAAATTTGTCTTACATCAATAGTTGTATTTTGCACTCAATAGGTATAAGCTAAACCTTAAATTAAACTTTATAAAGAAAGGCTGATGTAGTTCCAATAAACATTTGTTTGACAGCATTAATTTCATCAATTGAATGAACAGTTATTGTCTAAATGGTGCTGGTTAGCATGAGGATAAAGACAGAACATGCCACTTTTTTTTTTCTTTCTTTTTTTTTTTTTTTTTTAAAAGTAAGCAAGCATTATATAACTCAAGGCTGCCACCATCTGACTATTATGGGCACAATAAATCTCCTCAGAGAAGATTAGGCTAAATTGATCTAGACATTATCCTCTATCTTTCCATTGTCCTTCACTGAAAATGAAGTATAGACAATTACGGTACCCTGTGATGGGGAAAAGGCATGTTTCACATCAAATCTTAGGTCTTCAAACATAGATGATGCGACAGTATATACATGAAAGGGATTAAATCAAGCATGAAGCATTTCCATACCAGTGCCAAACTTGCTAAAAGGATGTTTGGGGTTCCCAGTGGCTTTCTCCAACTGAAAAAGCCGCCATGCGTCATTCATGAGGTTCTTCTCATGTTCTGAATCAACTGCGTTCACCTCTCGGTCCTTACAGCTCTCGTCAAACAGCGGACAGAGGAAGAACTGGGCAAATCTACGAGACAAAGTCAGTCAAACAACATTTAATGCACTATTTAGATTAAGTCTGTTTGAACAATCAAATGTTAGCCTACAGCTGTATGTATACAAATGTAAGACATTTGTAGCAATAAAACCTGAAATTAAAAACATAAATGGCAACTGCCATGCAAATAAATGTACACAGTGACTAACACTGCAGCAAGTGACATGGTGATCTGCACTGTTTATAATAAATATGCAAGGGGGGGGGGGGGGGGATATACGTTTCAAATAAAATTAATACAACAAAGTCACAGCCTTTAAGGTTTGCCATAATCCCACTATAATCTGGCGAGTCTGGCATTAAAATGGACCAATGGCAAGCTTAAGTGCACCTACAAACTAGAAAAAAAAAAACCCTTGAGTTTTAGATGCATCAAAGCTCATATGAATCCAATGCTTGTGTCGGATTGCCTCATCTTTCTCCACACCCTCAAAATGTATCCTTCACATTCCTACCTGTCAAACACGTACAAAGTGCTTTCTAAAGTGTCCACTGATATGTTTGCCAAATTCTGAGTCAAGAACAAGTTTTTGGAGATTAATCATGAATCATTCAAATGTTTCAATAAGCAGGTGGTGTTCTGGGTCACAGGGGCAGATGGGCTCTGGGGGAACTCTCCTCTCTATACCCCAGCAACCCGATTCCTCCTGGACATGTAACTCCACACCGAAAGGCATCGTGACACCTGAAGGTCTAAACCTGGTTCACCTTCTCACCTCTTCAGCATCTAAAACAGAGCAGCATTCCAGATTGCCCTTTAATAATTCACCAATTGCTCTTTTTTTGGATTCATTTACCTGTCCAAAGCTCCTTGTAGATGCTCATGGGATACATCAAAATAGTAATTGGTGTGCTCTCCACTGGTGAAGGCATTAGAGCTGCCGGCGTGCTCACTCAAAAACTGACTGTACTCATTCTCTTTGGGGTACTTCTCAGTGCCTAGAAACAGCATGTGCTCACAGAAGTGGGCCAATCCTGAAATGTTGTCGGGATCTGACAAAGAACCTGCAGGATAGTAAGAAAAGAAGAGAAAAGGAGGAGATTAAGAAGTGCAAGAAATACCATTTGTTTGAACTATGACACAAAAAGAGTGCTTGATAAACTTGTAAATCGAGCTGACTTCACTGGATGACAACAGGTTCAGACATATTCAAAAACCCCATGCTTAAATCCATAGTTACAAAAAGGTCTGTATAAAGGTGAACTACAGTATTAAAGGCATTAAAACACTTAAGACAACCAGCTGTACCATAATATACTAGCCAGTCAGACAGGTAGGTTTCCAAGTCTTTAGGCATTGTTCAGACAGCCAGCACTAATTCAATTCAAATCCATTTAGTTTGTAACCTGAACAGTAATAAAATACAATGGATGAAAATAAAATATGCATGAACACAAATGTGTAAGTTGTTTGCAAAACATCGTTACTCAATTCAATAGGACAATTTACACTAGAATCACTTACAGCAAAACAGTATTTCAACTCAAACTCTGTTGAAAATGAATGCAACACAAGGTGAATGAATTTGCACAAATTCCCTGTAAAACATTGTTACATTGAAATAAATGCAGCAATTTTCAAAAACTGATTTATGAACGATTTAACCAAATTCTGCTTATTTTTCATTAAGGACCACTGAGAGCATTGTGTCATTGTCTAAATGATTAAAACCATTTGTTAAGCTAGTCCTTTGGTCCTTTCGGAATGAAAATGCATGAACAAAGCCTAGCAAAAGAAAACATACATACATGACCTCAATGCATTCAAATGTGATTCTGGCCTTATTATCAAAAAGCGCTTTTAAAACGTAATAAGTGAGTTTAAAAAAAAAAAAAAAAAAATCAATGACACATTTTTCTATCTAATGTACATCTCTTCGTACACATTTCAGCATTTCATTCAATGGACAGTTCTTTAAACACTCTTGCTTTTTAAAGTGATTTGATTGCTGAAAGCTGAACTTCCTGGCATCGGTTAAGTCCACTCATAAGTCTGTGACGATCCAGCTGTAATTCAAATCAATTGTTTAAAGTTACACTTTTATTTTCTTAAATAAAGGGCTGAAAATATTCAAAGTGACACAAGGAAGCCTTCAAAGACTTGAGCAGAGTGGTCTGTTCAGAAACAAAATTATTCAGACATAAAACCAGGACAAGGGCAGCTGCCAAGGTCTGGACTATTAAAAGTTGCTTTTTGTGAAGTGGAAAGCTATAGATAGACAGACAGAGGCAACCCAATCAATTCAGTTAAAACGCAGTTATTGATGGCCAATAATGAATACTTGAGACGAAGATGTCCTGCAGGTTAGTAATAAATAGCCTGCATTGAAATAGAAGGGAGAGCAAAACAATAAGTGGAGAAATATGTGAAAAATGGAGCAAACACTCTTCCTGTTTACCTATGTGGACATCCAGCGCAGCTGATGATTTGTCAGTGGTGGGGTCACTGATGAGAATGGCTTTCAGCCCATTTGTGAACTCAAGTCCTCGATACTCCCGTTTGTCTTCTGGAGAGCGAATGATATCACTCACCACCCTCTTTACAGCCGGATCACTCATTCTAAAGGACAGAGTGGAGACAAGTCTGGAGAAAAAAAAAAAAAAGACAAAGTTAAGAGCTAAAATGCATAAATGTAAGAGATCAGGCATCATCAAACTAACTCTTTAAGAATAACTTCCCCTGAAGAGGAATTTAAAAGGGCAAACACAAGCCCCAAACAAAAATACAGTCAAAAAAAACCACGCACAATCGAATTAAAACAATTTAAATGTGACCCTTTAATTAAAATCAGGCTTAAGTCAATTAATTTAGTTTAAATGAAAATTTCGTCCTTTAGGATTAGTTTAGCTAGTTTAGTTTAAAGGGTTATTACCTTAGCCTAACTGGTAGTACTTTAGGTGTCCATTAGTTTATTTGAAAATTAAGTTCAATCAACTAACGTTAGATTAGTGGTTTAGTTCGAGTGCAAGTTTAGTCTTAAATTACAGTTTAAGCTAAATTTTAGTGTTTTTGGTTGACGTGTTCATTTAAACGGTTTCGTTTAAGAGTACGTTGAGGACTTTAATTGAGCTTAAGTTTAGTACACTGGTTTAGTTTAAGTGTAAGTGATTTAGTTATGTTTATGTATATTTAGTTTAAGTCCAAGTTTAGTCTAGTTCACACAGTCCAGTCGGCTTCCATCGTTTCCGTGCGGCTTTAAGTTTAAACTGACTTACTGTTGTGTTATATAAAAATCAACAAGAAACTCAAGTGACTTAAACATTTTCATAATTAAAATAAATAAATAAAAATGTTGAAACGTATAATATTCTGTCATAAGCTAAAGCTATCGCGCTCGACGACAGCGTAGCGGGCCAACGCTTAACGAACGAAATCACAAAGCATATATTCGACACTTACCTAGTAGTTCGAATGAAAACTGTGGAAAATATCATTAAATCGGAAGATAACTCGCTGTAAAGGTCAACCGGCTAACACATTTCTGCATACTTCAGTACTCGATAACAAAACTCCGCCGAAGACGTCAGGGCGCCATGATTTCTACAGACAAAACCAATCCACCTCAGATCAGCCGCAAGCCTATTACGTGCCGTTCATTAACGTACAATTAACATGATATATTAACCATTATATATATGTGTGTGTATACATATATGTTGAACATGTATTGATATCAGAAATGTTTAAAATACCCATTTGTTTCCCTGAAGCAGTTGGAATTGCTTAATCACGCCTTGCTGACGATTGACGTTACGAAACAGACCACACCCACATCCGGGTTTAGTGGCGAGCATGTTGATGATTTAAAGAGACACCCCTGATTTAAGCGTCCAGCTCGCTCGCTCTCTCTCTTTCTCTCTCTCTCTCTCTCTCTCTCTCTCTCTCTTATTAATCTAATCCGTTATTTGTTTATTCTTTTGTAATAGGGTAGACATGATGAAAACATCAAGATTTTAGGTTAAAACTAATATGTAAAAGGGATGTGTTTTATGTTCTATAACTGGTCACAATTTCTTTCATTGATCATAATTTGAATCACAGAACGCTTATATTCGAAAAATGAAATGAACACAAAAGAAAAACTACATTAAAAGCAGGTCTTTCTGACTGCTGTTACTGACATTTTAACACACACACGGAACCTGTAATACTTTTTTCAGGATTCTTTGACGAATAAAAAGTTAAAAAGAACAGCATTTATTTAAAGTAGAATTCTTTTGTAACAATATACACTACAGTTTAAAAGTTTGGGGTCAGTATAAAAGTAAGAAAATAATACTTTTATTCAGCAAGGATGTGTTAAATTGTTATAAAGTGAAAGCAAAGACTTGTGTTGTTAGAAAATATTTATATTTTGAATAAATGCTGTACATTTTGTTCATCAAAGAATCCTGAAAAAGTATTACAGGTTCCAAAAAAAATATTAAGCAGCACAAATGTTTTCAACATTGATTATAAATCAGTCAGCATATCGGAATGATTTCTGAAGGATCAGGTGACTCTGAAAACTACAATTAATTATATTTTAAAGTGTATTAAAACAGAAAAGGACAACTGTCTCAGTGCTGAATTAGTGGTGAACTTACACTACTATTGTTTTACAATATAAAAATAAGTTGCGACAACAGCTGTTTATCAGTATGGTCTGTGAAAGCCTTAAGATTTTAAGAGAAACTCTAAAACACAGTTTATGTGGCTGGTTTAACAATCATCCCTATGATTTTTCCTCCACGCGCTCGTCCTGTAGGTGGCTCGCCGTGATCGTATAGTGGTTAGTACTCTGCGTTGTGGCCGCAGCAACCCCGGTTCGAATCCGGGTCACGGCAGATTTTTTATGCGGTAGATTCCCGAATTTGTTATTACGTAAACCGAGTACTTAAATATTGCCGAATCACAACGGTGACTAAAATAAATCTCACCTAGTCATGACCGATTAAAAAGACTGACCCATCTGAAAGTTGACCTATTACGCTGTGGATGCCTGCGTTCCAAGTGACGTCAAACACGAATCCATGTAGTTTTATTCGCTTCCACTAGGTGGTGATATTACAATTGTTAAGAATGTGAACCTTACATTTATACACAGGTTTTGTTCTGGGTAAAGAGATCTCAAACTGAAATTGGACCAGTCATATGTGAGCAAAAATCACTCCCCCAGTATCTCTTCCTCCAAATTAAAGGTCACTATATAGTAAAATAAATAAATAAATATTTTAATTAATTAAATAAATATTTATTTAAATTTTTTTTTAAAGTAAATTGTCTGGCTTTAATGATAATTACTTAGAATTATTTTATGTGATTTATATATGATTTATATACTTATTAATCCATTACACACAAGCCATTTTAGTTTAACAATTATATTAAAGCATTTATTTTAAATTAATATGAATATATACAGATCATATGTAAAATAAGCTGTAGAATCAATAGATAATGCTTTTAAAATGACTACATTTACCAAAAACCTACCCCAAAATAATGTCGCAATTGAATTTATTTCCCCCTAATGTCTGACCAAAAAAAGAGAGAGAGCGAAAGAAAGAAAGAAAGAAAGAAATTTTAAAACACATTTAGTCAGGAGTGATAATTAACTCATTAAAGGGGTCATATGACATTGCTAAAAAGAACATTATTTTGTGTATTGGAATGTGTTTATGTGAGGTTCAAAAAGTGTGTTGATTTTTACAAAGCTCATCGTTCTGAAAAGTGAGGTGTGCTCTGATTACAAACGAGCCATTTGCTGCATCCAGTGGGGACATAATTACTGATTATACTGACTTATACTGTCTTTTTGTTGCGTATCATGCTGCGTAAACATAAAACCATGTCTGCATTTGTGATCAGAGAAAAGACCAACAAAAAGCGCTACTCTACACTGCTCAAAACTCGCTTTTAAATCATCAATGGCAAATTCTTTAAATATGAAAACTTGCTTGAGTCAGAAGCGTCAGACTGTCCTTGCAAAGTTGGAATTGCTCCACTTTATAGAAACAGACACCGTATTGTATGCTACTCTCTCAGGAAACAGTCCTCAGCCTCCATAAAATGCGCCGGACACATCTGAAAATTTGGGTTGAACTGTTCTAGAACAGTGTTGTAAATAACTTAACCACTGATTTCTAGATGTGTTCTCTTTTGGAAGGCCAAATAAAAGTAGATTCGCTTTCACAACGAAACACACAGCATCTCCATGACATGGCGGCAGTGGCAGCAACAATACTACAGAAAGTTTCACCTTCTTTCTTTGCATGAACATTTGGGCGGCGTTATGCAAATCTTCTCACACAGTGATGTAGACATGTGGGGGCGTGTTCAAACGAGGCATTTTAGGAGACAAGTCTTGACTTGTCCATGCCACTTGGATCTCTTTGGGTTTGAGACTTTAGTTTTTGCAACTTTACAGATCTTCTTTATGCACCAAAAGCTTGTAACACTCCAAGGAGAAAGGAAAAAATTCAAATTGCATCATATGACCCCTTTAATCGAGATTTTACTTTAAGGCTGTCATTCTGCTTCCCAGTTATATCTCCACTTTTATTATTCATACCTCATACAGCAAAATCTTTAAGCACACTTATAATCTTTTAGACAATTATAGACCACCGCAGTCTCATTTTTGTACAGATGTAGGGTTTCAAATGTAATCTTAACTTCAAATGCATTCCTAACTTCTTCATTTAAACTTTTATTTTGTTAGATATTCGGCAGACAAAAGTCGTGAAGGGTCGAAGCATCAACTTGACTCTGTCCCATGGGGGGCGTCTGGCCTTGAAATATGTGGGAATGAAGGATAAGGTGGTTTTAGTCATTTACCTGTGTTTCTTGTGGAAGTTTCACACACCGTTAAGTGGTTGTAGGGTTAATTTATTCTGATTTTACATACATTTGTGTCTTCTTTATAAAGGAGCTGCTTATAGTTGCAGAAGCCATCATATTCAACATTTTCTAAGACTCTAGGCACTTTTCACTTTAATTAATAATGCATAGCACAGTGTTTTTAAATAAGTAGTAAGCAGCCATTAGCAGATGCTTTGATCATGCAGCAGCTTACAGTATAGCACACTTATTAAACAGACAACCCCCCTGGAGCTGGGTTCATTATTTAACATTTTTCTATCAAGATTGATAGAAGCAATACTAGCTTGCAATTGTGTACAGTATTTTTTATAACGACTCATGAATTTGGTGATGGCTGAGCTGTCTCAGGCTTTTCCACTGAGCGAAGTGTTGAAAGTACTATGAGGAAGTGTGACATTAGGTCATTATGTGAAATTAGGTCATTTACATACACTCAGTACATAAATGGTCAAACTAAGAGTCATTTTAGGAAGTATCCTGTGTCTCTGTGATTTGGTTATTTTACACTTGTGCAACTTTTCAGCTCGACAGAGCCAGGAATGCCAGATCAGGAATGCCATATGAACTCAACCCTGAGTTAACACGATTTTTCATATCTGATAGCGTGTGACAGTCAGTCTGAAACTTTAGAGGCATGAGGTGATGGATGGAGCTGCTGTGAGCCCTTGTATTTAAAATACGTAATAAGATTTAACCAAGTAGGACATCTGCCTGGATCACCATCCTTTGTTGGTCCTGCAACAACATTCCCATCAACCCAGATCATTCCCAGATTAGATTTTAGGGTTAAGTCTAGCGTTTTGTTAAGGGGCTTCAACCACATTTTTATCATTTTTTTCAATGCCTTCTGGCTTTAGTTCCAAGTATTGTACTTCAATGACTTAATATATACTATTATATGTAAACAATATTATTCTATTTTATCTTTTATTCAGCAAGGATGTATTGACTTAATTAAAAGTGACAGTAAAGACTTTTACAAAATGTATTTTTCTAATAAATACTGTTCTTTTGAACCTTTTATTCCTGAAAGAATCCTGAAAAAATGTATCATAGTTTGCACAAAAATATTAAGCAGCAATATGTTGTCAACAACAACAATAATAAATATTACTTAAGCTGCAAATCAGTATATTAGAATTATTTCTGAAGGATCATGTGACACTGAAGATTGGAGTAATGATGCTGAAAATTCAGCTTTGCATCACAGGAATAAATTACATATGAAAATACATTGATATAGAGTTCAGATATTTTAAATTGCAGTATTATTTAACAATATCACTGTTTTGATCAAATAAATGCTACCTTGGTAAGCATAAGAGAACATTACTGACCCCAAACTTTTGAACTGTATAGCATTGTGTAAATATATTGTTCCCACAGTCATATCTGTTTTTTTCTTGTAGACAGTCTCTAAAGGCAATTAGGACTTTGGCGTAGGCTTTTTCTTTCTTTTTATGAGAAATCAGCACATTCTGTTTCCTGTCACATCTACACCTTTCTAATTATTATAAATGAGGAATAAATAAGACCACAGTAGTTTGGCAGAAATTCATCTGAATGTAAAGCAGCATGGACAGATTGTTATGAAAAAAAATATTATTATCATTTTTATTGATATTATAAATAAAAACTAATGAAAAAAGTTATAGGTAAATCATTTGAATAATTTAGCATATTAATAATTGTGAATTTTTAGGGTCTGTGTATGTCATCAGAATATCATTGAAATTATTAAAAAGCTTATAAAATAGTAATTATTTCATTATATATATATAAAATATATAAAATATATAAAATGAATATATATATATAGATATATATATATATATTATATATATATATATATATATATATATATTATATATATATATATATATATATATATATATATATATATATATATATATATATATGATTTATTTACACATTTAAAATTTAAAAAAGCAGTATATAATTTGAATCATTTTGCATATTAATACATTTTCATTTTGGGCAGGTCATCATAATATCATTAAAATTTATGAAAATTTATATAAAAAAAGTAAGAGGTATATGATTTGAATAATTTTGCATCTTAATACATTTGCATTTTTGAGCCTGGGTCATCATATTATTCACTGTTGTACAAAACATTGTTTATGTCCAATACCAAATTTTGGTCCTGAAGCAAAACTGTTAAGAACCACTGACACAAATATCCTGTTTCACTCAGAAATATATCCCAGCCTGGAAAAGGGCTGTGAAACACTGTTTCATGTTGTCTTTGCTACAAAAAGCCCTTAAAAACAGCTGAGATGAAAGCTGAGGTCTCTCTGGCCCAGTTTGTGTGTTCATTTCGTCCCTCGTGAGGTTTGCGGGGATTATGTTTACTGGAAATCAGCAGATGGACAGAAACAGAACTGCTTTTACACTATTAGTTTATTAATACTATGTAATCCCCTCACAAAACACACTCAACTCCTGCAAACAATGTGTGTCAAGGTGCTTTTAAACAGTTATGACATCTAAGCTATAGTGCCTTTCAGAGGCGACTGAACTCCATGGCTGTCATAAATCCATCATTTCAGTCTTAAAATATCCCAGATAATCCAGAACATGCATAACAGAGATTAAATTTGTCATTCCCCTGGCTGACTGACTCTAACCTGGATGGTCCCTAAACATATAGCTGTTGTTTCTGTTGTAGTACATCCTCTCTGTGGACAGAGCCAACCTCAACAAGCAGCTGCTAACAGGTAACAGTTAAGTTAACCAACTTCATTTCAAAAGAGATTTAAAACACTGAATGTGCCACTTTATATACGTATGGTACCATATGTACCTTTTTTAAGTTACTTATTGGGTTCTTTTGAAGATAAAACCCTACGTCCCTATTTGCATATAATCCCAAATGCATGGCCCCAAATATCTTTCTTTTCAAGTCCTCTCTTCATTTGCCCACTTTTTGGGATCTGATCAATTACTGATGAATAAAATCAAGCCATAGCCTGTTATTTATTTATTTATTATTTGAATATTCAGTTTAAATTTACACTACTGTTGAAAAGTTTTGTGGACGGTATGATTTTTAAATGTTTTTGGAAAAGTCTCTTATGTTCACCTAGGCCACATTTATTTGATCTAAAATACAGTAAAAACTGTAATATTCTGAAAGATTATTGCAATGTAAAATAATTGTTGCTGAAAAGCTGAAAACAGCTGTTCTACTTAATATTTCTATGGAAACCGTGATATTTTTTTTTTTTGAGATGCTTTAATGAATAGAACATTCAAAAGAACAGCTTTTATTTTAAATGTACATTTTTTGGTAAAAATTTAAAAGTTAAGAAAAAATTAACTCCCACACTTTTGAATGGCAGTGTACATTGTTACATTGCCATTTCATTATGACTAAAAGTCAGTAAATTTAAGTAGTAATGAGTTTAGTAACAAGTAAAACCTTTCATTTACATATTACTAAGTGTCACATTAAGTTTGTGAATTGGGATGCGGTCAATGACCTTCACTGGGTAAACAGCGATCACTTTCTGTCTTTCTGTCTCAGAAAAATAATACCATAATATTTTTTAAAATACCTTGGGGTACCATGTAAAGGAATAGTCACAAAAAAAAAAAAAAATAATAAATTCTGTCATTATTTATTGGAGTTATTATTAAGTACTAAACTAAATAAACTAAAAATAATATATAGAGAGTTTTTATTAATTTCTATGTATTAGTTTAAGTATAAATCTTGAAATATATTGGCTGCCCGAGAGGAGCACATGATCACAAGAGTTTGTAAATTCACTTCAGTGTATGGATATGCAGTGTGAATTTGATTATAATTCGGTACAGAATTATCTCTTAACAGGCCTGATGGGCAGAAGAAGGAGATGCAGGCTGATCTGATCGTAGGCTGTGATGGCACTTTCTCTGCTGTCAGGAAGCATTTCCTGCGGCAAAGTCATTTCAATTACAGCCAGACGTACATTCCCCACGGGTACATGGAGCTCACCATGCCTCCTAAAGAAGAAGATGTAAGTGTTACTGCAATTTTATCTGACAGTCTTCTTTACAGATCTGCCTTCTTTTTGTCTGCTCACATCTCTTTCTCTCTGTGTTCTCTAAGTTTGCAGTGGAACCCAATTACTTGCACATTTGGCCCAGGAACACTTTCATGATGATTGCCCTGCCCAACTTGGTAAGGTCATGTAATAATTTTCTTTGTTGTTTACTCTGTTATATTGTTTAGTTTTTATTCACATTATTATTGTTTTTTAAATTTGTTTTGTGATTTATTATTAATTGTATTATTATAAAATATTAAAGAATGATGATGATGATGATTATTATTATTATTGTTATAAAATAATAGATAATATTTTTAAGGCTGTCAAATCGGTTAATTACGATTAATCGCATCCAAAATAAAAGTTTTGGTTTACATAATATATGTGTGCGTGTGTGTATATAAATATTATAATATTCATTTCTTAAATACTGTATATATATATATGCACAGTACACACACACATATATTATGTAAACATAAACTTTTATTTTGGATGCGATTAATCATGATTAGACAGCCCTAAATATTTTATTCTACAAGTTTTCAAGTTTTAGTTTTTCTTTAATCATTATTATTATTATTATTGTTGCTTATTATTATTCATAGTAGTATTCTGTGATGAACCATTCATTAGTTTTTAAATTATTATTATTATTACATTAAAGAATATTTTATCATTTATTAAATTTTTGTGATTATCTTTTAATTAGTTTTTGGTCATTATAATTATTATTTTCTTATTTATTAAAGTTTTTTATTTTACCATTCATTATTTTTTTGTGATGATGATTACAATTATTATTTCTAATGTGGTTTTCCATCACAAATACAACCTTTGGAATGCAAATGCAAAACATCTCAGAGTCTCTTTACTAGTACTCCCCAAATTTCCAGAGAAAATATTACTAGCCTTTTTTTAATCATATATTCAGGGTTTTTAGAATTACTGTTTGATGACAGTGGTTTATAAATAAATCAAATAATTCGGCCCCCAAAAGTGTTTTGAACGTACATTATAATATTTTGCTTTGGTTATGTTGTGGTTTCCTTGCAGAAAATCCTTTTCCTTTTGATTTTGGTTTTTTAAGGACAGGACGTTCACATGCACACTCTTCATGCCCTTTGAAGAATTCAAGAAGATCCGCTCCGGTGACGAGGTCATCTGTTTCTTCCAGAAATACTTTCCTGACTCTGTACCTCTAGGAGTGTGAGTACAGCTCGTCCTCTCTCTCTCTTTCAGTCTCTTATCACTCTTTCTGCTTCATGCTTTTCTCAAGTGTGAAGGTGTGAAATTGCAGTCTTACAGACACGCAGCCCAGTGTGTGGGTTTTCTAACATGAATGCTGCAGGTGATGAGGAGATACAGTACTGAGATGACGAGGTGAAGACAGTGGGTGATTCCAAACCTCACAGAACTGTAAATAAGTTTCAAACAGCTCAATGTGCAGTTCAGCATTCAAGAATCAACTGAAGATTTACATTTAGTTTTTACAATCTTTCAGTGGTCTACATTACACATATGAGCACTGAAAGAACCAACAGAAATATGTGATTTTGCAATATACAAACCATGTGTCACGAAACGCACACAGACAGGTAGATCCAAATGCAGTATGTTTTATTAGGGCAATCCAAAATCATAAACAGTCCAGGCAGGGGTCAAAACCAAACATAAACAGTCCAAAACATGAAACACGAACATCCACCAGGGAACCAGGAAAACGCATGGTGACATTCAACAAGGACTCCGTAACAATGACAGAAACAACCAGGGTATTTATAGACAGGTGCAAACAAGGTAAGTGGTGACAGCTGAACACAATGAACAGTGATGAACAGAGAAGGCTAGTGGGAAATGTAGTTCAGAAGGGGGTGACAATCAGGGGAAGTGAGACCTCTAGTGGCCACCCAGGGAGATACAGAACAGACACTGTGACATTAGCCCCCCCTCTAAGGAGCAGCTTCCAGATGCTCCCCAGATCAAAAAAACAAATCAAAAAGACCAGGAGGGAGGTGGACTGGTGGAGGTAGAACAGGGGGAGGGATGGCGGGCCAGGCCCGTGTAGGAGAACGGGGACCGGGCAGTAATGGCTCCACCGGCAGCCAAGGTGGATCAGACAGTTCAGGGGGCCAGGGTTGACCCAAAAGTTCAGGGGACCACAAGGGACCAGGCAGTTCAGGTGGCCAGGGTGGACCCGAAAGTTCAGGGGACCACGAGGGACCAGGCAGTTCAGGTGGCCAGGGTGGACCCGAAAGTTCAGGGGACCACGAGGGACCAGACAGTTCAGGTGGCCAGGGTGGATCAGTCCATCTCAGTTGTGCAGACAGCCAGGGAGGAACTCGCCACTTGAGCGACCAGAGTGGACGGTCTGTGGAGACGTGAAGGTGCTCTGGACGTCCTGTGGAGACGTGAAGGTGCTCTGGACGGCCTGTGGAGACGTGAAGTGCCTCGACCTCGGGGAACCATCTCGGGCACCACATCGGACAGCGCCTCGGGCACCGCATCGTGGATGTCCTGTGGTGACGTGAAGGTGTTGTGGACCGATTCGGCCTCGGGAACCATCTCTGGCACCGCATCGAACACTGCCTCGGGCACCGCCTCGGGAATGGCCTCGGACCCTGCCTCGGGCACCGCATCGGGAACGGCCTCCGCATCGGGCACCGCCTCGGCCTCGGGCACCGCCTCGGCCTCAGGCACCGCCTCGGCCTCGGGCATTACATCGGGAACCGTCTCTGGCACCGCATCGGGCACCGCCTCGGCATCGGGCACCGCCTCGGCCTCGGGCATTGCATCGGGAACTGCCTCTGCCTCGGGCACCGCCTCGGCCTCGGGCACCGCATCGGCCTCGGGCATTACATCGGGAACCGTCTCTGGTACGGCATCGGGCACCGCCTCGGCCTCGGGCACCGCCTCGGCCTCGGGCATTACATCGGGAACCGTCTCTGGTACGGCATCGGGCACCGCCTCGGCATCGGGCACTGCCTCGGTCTCAGGCATTACATCGGGAACCGTCTCTGGCACCGCATCGGGCACCGCCTCGGCATCGGGCACCGCCTCGGCATCGGCCATTGCATCGGGAACCGTCTCTGGCACCGCCTCGGGCACCGCCTCGGCATCGGGGACCGCCTCGGGCACCGCCTCGGCATCGGGCACCGTCTCGGCAACCGCCTCGGCATCGGGCACCGTCTCGGCATCAGGCACCGTCTCGGCATCGGGCACCGTCTCGGCATCGGGCACCGTCTCGGCCTCGGGCATTGCATCGGGAACTGCCTCGACCACCGCCTCGGGCACCGCCTCGGTCATTGCATCGGGCACCGCCTCGGCATCGGGCACCGCCTCGGCATCGGGCACCGCCTCGGGCACTGCCTCGGGCACAGCCTCGGTATCGGACATTGCATCGGGAACCGCATCGGGCACCGCCTCGGGCACCGCCTCGGCATCGGGCACCGCCTCGGCATCGGACATTGCATCGGGAACCACCTCGGCCACCGCATCAGGCACCGCCTCGGCATCGGGCACCGCCTCGGCATCGGGCACCGCCTCGGCATCGGGCACCGCCTCGGGAACCTTGGACACGTCCACCTGGCCATCTTGTGCTGTGGTGCTGAACTGGTGGCCATCTTGGGCATTGGCGCTGGCTCAGTGGCCGTGATGTGAACACTCCTGGGAAACTCTGGGATCTGGCACATCCTGGAAAAGTAACTTAATACTGTCTCCGCGGCCATCTTGGGCCGTGGCGCTGGGCTGGCGGCCATCTTGTGCTGTGGCGCTGGGCTGGCGGCCATCTTGTGCTGTGGCGCTGGGCTGGCGGCCATTTTGTGCTGTGGTGCTGAACTGGTGGCCATCTTGGGCATTGGCGCTGGCTCAGCGGCCGTGATGTGAACACTCCTGGGAAACTCTGGGATCTGGCACATCCTGGAAAAGTAACTTTTGATTTGCTGCTCAAGAAACATTTGTTATTTTGAACGTTGAAAACAGTTGTGCCATTTAATATGTTTTTGTGGAAACCTTGCTACAATTGTTTTCAGGAATCTTTGATTAAAAGAAGGTTCAAAAGAACAAATAGTAATAGAAATAGAAAATCTGAAATATAAATATTTTGTAACCACTTATTGCAACGACACGTTTAATGAATTTAATGTGTGTCTGCTGAATAAAAGTGTTAATTTCTTTCGAAAAATTACTTACCCAAAACTTTGGATCTATTCGACTCAGATAATTCTATTCGATTCAGAGAAAACGAACGTGAGCACAAATACTCGTGCGTACTCCTTTCTTCGAGATGTGATGTTTATAAATCGCAAATGATCTTGAAATTGTGCGCAGCTGACTGGTGTCAGATCTTCGCCTTGTAAACGCCCCCTAATTAATATCATTAGCATATAAAATAGCACATGCCAATATCCGAATTTCTATGCTTGAGAATGACGAGATTTAAAAAAAAAAAAAAAACCTTTTGATTTTTTGACAAATGTCCCGTCCTAGAAGAGTCCTTGTACTAACACTGTGTTCCTAATCTATCTGAGCACACTCACTAATGTATTCTGCTCACAGACTGTGCAATCTAAGCTGCGGATATCTCACCAGCTCACGAAACTGGGTGAAGGTGGAAATTTCAGTGTCTGAAAAGATGGAGAAAATCATAAACAACTCAAAGTCATTTTCATAAAATAGTTACAACTGATATAATTCACACAAGTCTTGATTGGGAACACAAAAAGTCAGTTTATGTTGCAACAATAAAGAAATCCATGTTTCCATATTTATTTATATATAAAAAAAGAGATGTTTCTGTATCTTCTGTATAAACATTAAATTAGTGTGATGTTAATGAACTCCAACGTCGTTATTTATGTCACTACAGCAAGTGTCAAAGCGGTCGAACTTGAATTACGTTGAGGTCTGGCTCGTCATTGCATTTGGAAGTAATATCCAGAGGATGAGTGTCATTGCTAGCGATGATGAATACGATGGAGGAAGAGCTGAAGGTCACTCTCTTTTTGGGCCGGTCGGGACGGCTCTGTGACATCACAATGGGCCGTACAGGATGTTCGATGCGGGCCAGGGGACGGTCTTTAATGCTGTGCTGCACACTAGCCAGACGAGAACACAGCATCTGTAACATACACCTGCGAAACTGACCAATCAGAACACGGAAAGTAAGTCTCATATACATACACTGTAAAAAAATATATTGAAACAACACTATTTCAGTCTTTCTACTTCAAAGTTTCATGTTTAATTCAATGTGTTACTTTTTATAAGTTTCTTTATAATTATTTGTGAAATTATTCTGTATGTCCTATTGTGATGTCACAGACCTGCCTATATAATATAATAAATACCCTCACTGAATGCCCTTCCATTTGAACTGAGTGACTTCTGCTGACCTTTCTGCTCATGAAGGCGTAGATGACGGGGTTGTAGGCAGTGCTGGATTTGGCGAAGAGAGAGGGAATGATGGCAAAAGTGGGGGAGACGAAACTCTTCCAGCCAAAAGCCTCCAGCATGGAGACCACAGCGTAGGGCGTCCAGCACACCAGGAAACAGGAAATCATCATTAGGAACATCACTGCCACTTTCTTCTCATATCGCAGAATCTTAATCGTCTGAACTGTCTGTAGATCCTGGATAGAACGCAGCTATGGGAAGACATCAGAAGAGATTCTGTCATAAAACTCCTTCATCTGTTAAAGAACATATTATTGCATGTCCGAAAAAAAAAAAAAAAAGATCATGGCCTTGGTCAACCTTGAAGTGGATTTTTGATATCGTGCGAAAAACTTAGATAAACATTGATCTTGCGAACACAAATTAGTATATCATTAAAAATGATCTGTTTAATAATCAATTAAATCAATTTGATAATGAGACCTAATAAAGCATGTAAAAATGCTGTTCTCTAAAATGTAGAAATCTTACTTAGAAAATACTTGTGATGGCAAAGACAGTAGTATTGGGATCCGTGATTCTGTGTTATTTAAAAAAAATTATGCATTTTAATCAAAATTATTTGAAAAAGGTAGAATTTCCCTCATTTTCTTTTAATCTGTTTTATAGCGAAAATCTAGAAAGGGACAAGCAAAAATAATGATATTCTGCAAACAACATTGTAATACCATTAAAATTAGGGAAAAGGTTATTTAAAACATAATAAAAGGTGCTATCAAAAGTTTCAGAATTTTAAAAATTATTCAAGAGAACAGAAAAGACAAAAAAAGGAATAAGAGAATAGAATTGAATCACAAGCATCACACTGATTATCAGTCAATTTAATACAAACAATAAAACATACATCCATATCCATAAATCCACAATCTATTTGTACGTTCATAGAAAAAGCCATAGTCAGACGAGGCTGACATAGTTATACTGTAGATGGATATTGGACATTCTGTTCCTGATGATTAAGATATATACTTTCCCAAGGTGACTGCTTTGGATGGAGGTTATATAAAATACACTGAATTAAGTTGATCATAACTTGATCATAATGCACAATGTTTCCATCTAACATGTATTTGTGAGCTGCTGCTCGTTATTTAACTGGAGTGTTTTCACTAGTTAGCAGTAAACCGGTTACCTCACCTGAATATGTTAGTAAATTTGTGTTGAATGCTATCTTTGAAATGGAAATATTGACATTTTATTTGTAAAAATCATGCTTTTTCTCTTATTTCAGAAAAATAGACATTTTTTTTGTTTAGATAATGATTTTTCTGTTATTTTTTTAGAATAGTTTTTTGTATAAAATATTGATTATTAGTTTATGATTGTTCGCGAATATTTATTCTTTAAGAAAGTTTTATTATAGTAAATGTGTAGTAACCATGTGTTTTTATTTATTTATTGTTTAACCACAGTTTTACTACAAATACCATGGTTAAACTATGGTTACTGTAACAAACCCATGGTTAATGTGTAGTTACCATGGTTTAACTAGCAACCATGTTTATTATTATTATTTACCCTATTTTGGTTAACCATGGTTAATTTTCATAAGGGATGTGTCGCCATGTAAAAAACAATGACAACAACAAAAAAACTAAACAAAAAAAATAAAAATCTGAATAAAGAAAAGAGAGGTTTAGAGCAAGATATTTTATGTATTTTAGCTAGCAGGAAACACTATTTAATTAAGTTATATTTTCCTAGATTCTCTTTCAAGTAGTCAAACAATCCAAAGAAAACATCTTCAAAACAGAAAGAAAACTCACTTACAAAATGAGATCAGATAAACATTAAAAATAATCTGACCAAAGTTTCTCTGTGTGGATACATTGCCAAAAAGTGAATGACATCATCTTCAGAAGAGTGACAAAAACTGCAACTCACTTCAATGTCTGTTTATATTAAAATTACGTCTATAAGCTTTTTGTGAAATTTGGAGTAACTCATTAATCTGTTGTTGGACCTCTTCATGTTTAAGGAGAGATCTAGTTCCCAGAGTCAGACATCACTTGTTATGATTTTCAAGGGCATTCATTATCATTACACAGCTGCAAGGACAGCAATAGAATTTGCTGAGTTTGACTAAGCATCTCTCAGGCATTCTGTAACTAACATAGAACTGGGTCACCACTTGAGGGCACAATGGTGTTGATGTGAACAGCTGGTCTAAGTTTCTCCTGAAATCATTTTATCTGAAGATGGCTTTCCAAACCCAGTAATCTCCAAACCCAATCTTATATGCTGGAGCATTTTCCCTACACCATGCATAAATTAAAGATGTCATACTGCTCACATACAGTTAAATTGACAGGTATATGAGCGGATATTTTTGGTTAATTAGCATCAAGATTTTAAGTTAAAATTTTCATAAATGTGTAAGGATTTAATTGTATAATTTAAATCCTTTGACTTGCCACATTTAAATACATTTTTCTTTCACTAGTTCATATTAAACTGTCCTGTGGTAGAACAAATGCTTTAAAATGTTGTAAAATATATGTATATATGTATACAATTCTATGTAATGTCTCAGTTTGAATAACTATCCATTTTACGATTTATTCACAAATTAATTTATTCGCTAATTTATTCATGCATTTATTGATTGCCTAATTCACTCATGTGCTTATTGATTGACCGAATCAATAATGCATTTATTGATTTCCTGATTCATTTATGTATTTATTCAGGCAGTTGCTGTCAAGACACAAGGAACTTTTCTGTACAACACTGATCAAACACACCAGAGGTAGAGTTAAATAAAAAATAATAATAAATCAGAGCATTTTGTAAATCCTCCCTTTACCAACACAGAAAAGATGAAATAGTGAATTAAAAGAAGTAGTCTGGATTATTAAGAAACTCCTGCTGAGTTCTGGGGTTGATTTCAGAGCAAGAATACCAACACTGTGTTTGTGAATAGGGGTCTAGTCTGGTTTTGTGCTTTGCAGGTTTAACTCTAAGTAGTGTTGACTTGCTTTCTGCTTCTTTTTTTTGTGAGATATTATTTCAATTTAAAATAACTGTTCTCTATTTTAAAATATATTAAAATATAATTTATTCATGTAATGCAAAGCTGAATTTTAAGCATCTTTACTCCAGTCTTCAGTGTCATATGATCCTTCAGAAATCATTCTAATATGCTGATTTGCTGATTATTATAACAGACTTCTGATTAATAATATCTTTGCTAAATAGAAGCATTAATTTCTTTAAAAAGAAAAAAATCATACTGTCCCTAAACTTTTAATCTATAGTGTATATTTTAGTGCAGTGGATAGCAATGGATTCAATTGGAAGACTGTCAACATGTCAGGCTAAATAAATCTATTGAATAAGAATTTTTTTAAGCCACAGAATGACTGGAGTCTCAGGCAAGTACATCATATTAATCATATCTGTCAAAAAAGCATAGTGCTTTCTTTGTGTCTAAAACATTTTGGAAAGTTTTACACATAAACCCAAAGGCAAAGGTACACATAAACTGCTTAAAGGTGAAGTGTGACATTTCTGCACCACTAACAAAAATTATAACAGTTTATAAACATGTTTGCAGAACACTCTCCCAGTCTGCCATTGGTCAGAAAAACAGATAGTCCTGCCCCCAAACATATGTCATTGGTTCAGTGATACTGTTGTGGGCAGAATGCTTTTCAGGGGAATCAACTTACAAATAGTTTAATTAAAGCTGTCTCTGTACACAAAACTAAGATGAGAAAAGACTGCACACTTCAGTTTGTGGTAAGAACACAATCACTTCTTGTTGGAGGAGTCATGCTCCACCATCTGGATAGGACACTGATAAAATCTGATCCACAGAAGCTGTGCTGATGAAAACCGCAAGCTATTTACGTGCACAATCACCGTCTCTGCTTATGTGCTGAAGGCACTTTCAGACAATACAGCTTTTAGTGGAAAGCTCCCCTCATACAGCAGCATGTCGGCACCTCTGCACTGCTAAATCACAGCAGCTTGACAGTGTGTTTATAAAAGAACAAGAGAGAACGATGAAGGTTAAAGACAGAAAGAAACTGTAAATTGTCACATCCAAATCACAGATCGGAAATGAGATGACGAGCAGCTTAGAAAAAATATTTGGAGAAGCCAAGGGTCAATAAATTTAATACATTTTAAATAAGATTTGCTTAGCAGGTAATTTCTTTTGAACAAGTATAATACTATACTATATGTACAAAGTTTTTCAAACTCTAGGGATCTGTCTTGCTGTCGCAGCATCCTGACGGTTTCTACACTGGGAAATGTGCACTTCACACATACAGCATGTGACACACTAGGTATACTTTGAATATTTATATTGCATCACATGACTTTAGTCCATTTCATATGAAATATGTATGCTTACGTAACCACTGATAATCTGAACTAGAAGAGGAAGGAAAAGGTTGGTACTGGACAGTCTTGAATATATAATTGATATATATAAATATATATAAATATATATTTGATGCAACCAGACAAAGCCAGTGAGAAAATGACAATCATTAATGTATGCACACTGTTGCACACATAATTAAAAAAAAGAAACCTGCATTACACCTGTTCGCCTTACCATTTTCACAGTGTACAAGATGTTTCCATAACAGTAGGCCATGACGCCCACAGGAACAAAGAAGCATCCGAGGAGGAAGAAGAGAATGAAGGAAGCGTCGTTGGGATCTTTGGAAGCCCAGTCAAGAGAGCAGCCCAACTGATGGACTTCCAGCGTGTAGCGATTCCATCCCAGGAGAGGAGCTCCAGTCCAGGCCAAAGAGTACAGCCAGATGTGCGTGATGGCCCTCCAGGCCCAGGGGAAGTCAATGACCTTGGCATGAACCACACGGATGTAGCGCTCATACGCCAGACCGGAGAGAGTCATGATGGACACGATGCCAAAGGACAAGAAGAGAAATAAAAAGACATATAGTTGACTTGAAATTAATAGACAGAAAGATAGATAGATAGATAGATAGAGACAGACAGACAGACAGACAGACAGACAGACAAATAGACTTCCCAAAAATCACAACATATAAAATAATAGATAATTATATTTTGTATAAAGAAAATTATTAATTTGCATGAAGCCTGTTTAAAGAACTACTGTTGTTTTTTTTATTTTGTACATTGTGACATTATTTTCACTGCAGTTAAGCACATTGTGTCCACAAATTCTCATTACCAAAATGTGCCCAGATGTTTGACTTTTAGTTTGTTTGTCATTCTCATTATTATTTGTAATTTTTATTTTTTGACACTTCCTCCTCCATCTTTCACTGATTTCTTTATGCACTTAGGCTTCAGTTTTTTTCTCAGTTCGATGCCGAACAAAATGTTTCCCATCAGACCCAAATAAATTAAACTTGCTCTCATAACTAAAGTGAATTTTTCGGACAATGGATTATAGCAATTGGTATCATTTCTAGAAGTAAATAACTATATCCCTGAACTGCAGTATTCGTCGATACTGGCAAAATACTCAAAGACACATTGGCCCAATTACCCAGACGTCCACAGTCCTCTGTGACAGAGGCAGGCCGAGGAGGAAACAGCACTAATGTGTTTCGTCTCAGCTGTCAGATGTATTCACAGACCCCCCCTTTTTTTATTTATTTTTTTTTTTTTTATAAAACTGGTTTAGTAAATTTGATGTGAAATATGATGCAGTATTACACACTGAGCTACATCTCATCAAAACAGTTTTTATTTAAATGAGTCAATTCTCAAGGAAGCAAAAATGGAGGTCATAGACACAAATGCCTCTACAAACAACTGTTAGCAGAAGCATCAAACGCAGCCAATTTCACATCTAAATGGGTCAAATGAGGGAGTACGAAAGCATTCACGTGTTCCCAGATAGCACACATACATCTGAAATATGTCTGTTAAAGATTGCTTCATCTGGAAAGCATCAGCTGTGTACAGAATTCTGATAGACTTCTCTAAGATGTCAGTTTTACATACATTATAAATTATAAACATCTTAAAGACATTTTCTAAACGTCTAATTGGGTGTGTAGGTGATTATGATGGACTTCTATATTTTGTAAGTTTTATTATGATTTCTCCTCAAAGCATATCATCTCACAGATGCTTGATATTCTGATATTCTGCTGGATATTTCTGGTGCATTAAAGTGTCATTATCTGACTCTATTTGACTTCATCTTTCCCTGCGCCAAATGGACTTTTATTTCAATAAATGTTTTATAGTTGTATACTTGGAGTTGTGTCTTGCCTTATGCTGTAAATAGTCAAATATTCAAATACATCAAATAATTAAGCATGGATGTTCTTATGACTGTGAAGCTATCTGATATAATTAGATAAGGAAACCACTCATTTCCTTGAATAAGATTGCACTAAATGAATAAGATGATAATCATATGATGAGATCATTTGCTGTAGGAAAGACACAATGATAGTGATTTTTTTTTTTAAATAGACTTCTCATCCTGAGACAAAGACTCTTTAATCTCACATGCCACTTCTATAGGGTTTAAAAAGATTCCTCAACAATATTTAAACTGTTTGATTTACAAAGATTCCAAAAGTAATCAAAAGTCAGAGATCTCAAAAATCAAAACTCATGAAGTCCGCCCAAGACCAAATGTTTTGAGTAGGCTAATGCTATCCAAAATGATTATTATAGGCGCTAGAGTATACTCTTGCATGTTAACAATGCAGGCTCTTTTGTAGGCTGTTTTATTATATACAGGCTACCGCTGCATACTTCCAGGAAAGGGCGTTTGATTTGGGCATTAGTGGGGACATAATGGCAGACAACAGACATTTAATTGTTTAATCAAAATGATTGCTACGGACAATTAAGTAGTCGCTGGATATTGTCTAGCGTCCCTACTAAATTCTACGCCTATGCTTCCAGGTGACATACACCCAAAGTTTATGACATTTCTCCAATGTGTTGTTCTCTTCTCATAGTAATTTAAATAATTTGTCGTGAGGTATAGCAAAGTGTGAGAAATGAAGTCTAGACATTCACAAAGCTGTAATTATATTATAAATACTCACAATTTGCTTATGTGAAATGTCTGGCAGCTGTGGTAAATAACATCTTGCCAACTTAGTCATGTAGGATGGTCAGTTCCAAATAATTTATTAGTCCGGTTTTGTTTCCGTGGCAAAACACGTTATATAGACTCAGCTATGGCACGTAGGTAGGCTAATATTTTTTTAATGGTTTTATTTTGTTTATACTATTTTTAAATCCTAGCTGTGCTTTCTGGAGCGTTTTATAGCACTAAGATCCCTAACTGCAATGCATCGACAAAACGTTTTATCATTTTATCTGGTTTAGCACAACACTCGCCTTCATTCACTTAATATAATACATTTTCAATCACAAAAAATGACTAGGTTTTCAGATAATAGATCAATAAAATACAATACAAAAAACGAATTGATGGCAATGGCCAAACACCATCAAGAGACCATTAAGAAATGTCTCTTTCTTGATCTGATGAAGTAAACATTTAAAAGGAGAAACGAATTACGAATGACTTTCTTTGAATTCTTACTGAATTCTTTGAATCAGACTTATCCAGGAGGCTCTATCGATACATGCGTGACTAAAGAAAGAACTGACCGAATAAACTGTTGCTGAATCCATCCCAAACACATGTGGCAGAATTAAAGATCCATCTTCTCTTCACGCACGAGACGAATGTGAAATTAACTCCAGTGACTGAGACCAGCAGATCGCTGACACTTATATTCACTATTAACAAATTAGTTGGTGTTCGGAGTCTCTTGAACCTGTAGTAGAGAATAATCACGATGATATTATTACAGAAGCCCAGGACACCGATAGATCCGATGGTGAACGTCAGGAGTTTAAAAGTCTCATCGGCGAAAATATAATCATAGTCCTCAAGGTTAGTCTCAGGCGATGTTTTATTAAAATAATTCATTTCCTTTCTAAATGAATGTCCAGCATGGTGAATGAAACGCCTGATGGTCAGTGACCCGATTCAGCAGCTGTCCAGAAGCAATCAGGGAAGTCAACTAGTGATTGTAATTCAGTATGTCAGTAAAGTTGTATTCGTTTTAGAAAAAAAAATATCATCTACATCCTGATATAGGCGTGAAAGTTACTCCCAGATTTACTAGAGACATTTCAGCGTTTCCTATGAGTGACTAGCACTGCTGAATGAACGTAGATTGAGTGTGTAGTGTGCTGTTATGAACACTAATCACAGTGACGGTGATGGGGCTCTGCTTTACTGCACTGTTTAGAAATTTTAAGACAAGAACGGCGATTATCTGGATTTAATATGCAGAAAATAAATCTAATAATGCTTTGCCGTGTTAAATGCGCTATTAAAGCAAGATTAGTGTGTAAAGTTACTTGTGTATAAATTTTTGCATTGTATGGCCCCACCTCCACTTAATGAATTCATTAGACAAAATTTTAACTCATTTACTAGAGCCACTATAGGCCACTAGAGGGACCACGTAGTGCTCTTGGGCAGTCAACATTTTCTTATAGATCAGTACACACTTGGAATACTGAATGTATTGATTTGAGAAAAATTACATCTTTTGCTTCTTTTTCTGAATCGATAAAATGGTGGTTATTGGATAACCAAACATGTCTTAATAATTTAAAGAAGTTTAGTGGTTTCTTGCTTGATTCTGGTTTTTATATGTAAAGTATTTTATGTTTGTTCTTTATGTACTTGTGGACTTTGGTTTTTACCATCAACCTGCCAGCGACTGCAGATGAAAAATTCGCCTGTATGCTGATGTTGTGCATTGTGTTTACTGCAACTTGTGTTTTGAAAACTTATAAGAATGGCGATGATCAGTATTTAATGTGCTGAGAGAAAAGACTAATAGATGAAGCTCAGTATATAGCCTACTGTGTTGTTTTTGAAATTTATGGGGGCTATATTGAGTATTTTATGTGCTTATATGAAGACTAAATGGTGATGTCCAATAGCCTATTAATGCGCTGTTATGAACAATCATAGTGATAGTGATGCTCATTATCTATGTTGTTTTGAAAACTTGTGGCAGTAATGGCAACATTCAGTATTTTATATGCTTATATGAAGACTTATAGTTATGTAATGCTGTAAAAAATTTGTAAGGATGCTTATGATGCTCCAATGTTGGAATTATTAATATTTAAAAATACATTTCAAAAATATTTTAAGCTGTGAAAAAGTTAGCTGTGTCCATTTTATACTGCCTAGGTAATTAGAGTAACCTCAGACAGCCAAAGAGGTGATGCTTTTGCTCCCTTAATTATAAACATGCAAATGAAGCAGAGGTGATTGGGGATCATCATCTTGATTAATAATGCCCCTGCTGCTTAACCATGAAGGCTGGTTCAGTCGATTCACTGCTCATTACATGTCAGCTGTTAACAGCACATCACGTTTACTTCCTTCAGGCAAGACTGAGGCAAATGGTTTTCAGTCCTGTATAAAGTACTAGCTAGAGATAAAAAAAAATGTTTTTGAAAGAAGTCTCTTGCTTACTAAGGCTGCATTCATTTGATCAAAATACAGTAAAATTAGAAATATTGTGAAATATTATTACAATTGAAAATAATATTTTTTTTCTATTTGAATATATTTTCTATATTTTTTTTATTTATTCATGTGATATCAAAGCTACATTTTCAATGTACATTTTCAGCGCTCTCTTCCACTCTCAATACCCATGGCTGAAGTGCCCTTGAGCAAGGCACTGAACCCCCAGTTGCTTCCCGGGCGCTGGATATATAGCTGCCCACTGCTCCGGGTGTGTGTTCACGGTGTGTTCACTTCTCACTGCTGTGTGTGTGCACTTGGATGGGTTAAATGCAGAGCACCAATTTCGAGTATGGGTTACCATACTTGACAAATGTCACGACTTTCATATATGCATTATATATACAGAAAATCTGCATAGTGTGCATAGTATACATACTACATGTGCAGATATAAGATTGTAGTATATGATTTTGAACACAGCCATAATGCACATGACCCATTTTTTTAACCACTCTCCTTGTTTATGTAAGGCTTTTGATTTAATCCTCATAGAATTGTGGATTCACAGTATAAGAACCTAAAAATGGATGAACTGTACAATTATTTCAGCAGCTTGCAGTCAAAACTTTGATATTTGACATGAAAATGTGTTTCCTAAGAGGTTCTTCTCATTACAGCTCAATGTTTGTGAAGAAAATATTCCTTGTTGATGAATTGGGTCACTGTTTTATCCTAATTGTCCTAGAATATTCTTAATATAAATCATCTATTACATACAAATCTGAGTTCTTATTAGAACAACATCAGAGGATTTTTATCAGCATTTTATCTTCACTGCCCAGTGATATTTTCACAGCTCCCATAAGTGTTTAGAAGAAACTCTAGAGATGTGGAGAAAGATTTGATTTATTTACTAGCTTTTTGAGGGCATGTCTCTGAAATCAGCAGGAGTGTGGAAAACAAAACATTAAAGGCGAGCTGTTGTAGCTGTGAGATCTCATTCACACTTGCGCAAACTCAAAGACAGTGACGCACGCGGTCTGATGTAAGCTACGTCAAATGGCATTGGTTATCACACTTCTCATTACAGATTGTGGCAATTAATAACTTAAATTTTAGTCTCTTCCTCACATCATATGGCTTGAGAAGGCTATGAATTAATGTGCTTTTTTGTCAGTCGCAGTCCCTATATATTTACTGTATAGAAAAGAGCAAGTAATGCAGGTTTGGAATTATTACATAAGGGTGAGTAAATGATGACAGAATGCAAATTGTTGCACCTTAAAAGTAGAGCAGATATTATTGGAGTATGTTTTACAACTTCAAAATGTCACATTTAATTCAGTGCATTACTTACTATTTCTTTGTAAATATTTGTCAATTTTACTTGCAATTTCAGTGTGAAAATTATATTAATTTTTTCAGCGTTTGAATTGGCTTTTTTATGTGACAGAATATCTCATTTTGACGCCCTTATGTGAAACCCCTCGATGATTAAACTCTATATACTGTGTGCTTTCAGAAATTACCTAGAAAAGAGTTCTTTCCCCTCACATCCTCATCTGACTCACATCTCTGGAAACTGGGTCATTTCATCCATGCATCTACTCTTTTTTTTCTCCTCTCTCTCTTTCTCTGTGTCTTAGTCTCTCTCTCTTTAATAAGAAGCTAATTTTATAGTTTACGACACAGCACACCGACTGCTGAATGGAGTCAAATTATGAGGATTTGGGATGTGAATGAGTTCCAACAGTCCCTGATGGGAAATAAAACGACACACTGGCCCAATTGTCTTTCACTCTCTCTCTGTTTTTGTCAGCTACACCCATCCTTTCCTACATACACAAGAATGTTTCATACGTCCAAGCTCATGCATGTTAATGCCATTCTATGTTTAGGTGATGGCATGTCTGCACATTTTTTTGTACCAGCCTTCAGAGATCAGAGATCAAAGCTGGGATGAATTTCCATGGGGTGTTGGTGGAGAGGAGTTGTCTGACAGGCAAAAGGGAAAGTGTGAAATGTTCCTAATTCTCAGTGAAACACACTTCTTGTTTACAAAAAAGCTTCACAGCTGCACAGCATCACTATCATAGAATCAGGGAAATTAAAATAATTTGCCGTAAAAACGGTTTTGATTGAATAAATAATTTTTTTATGGTGAGATTTAAAATACTGGAACATATGAATGCACTATATTACTATGCCATGGTGAATAACAACATCACTCACTGCTTAACTACCATACAATGCATTGTTAAAAAAACAACAACAAAGAAACTAGCTAGTCACTATTGTTTCCCGAAAACAGAACTTTCTGCACTTCCGTCCTTCGAACCGCATTTGTTAGAACGGTCATTAATGACATAAAGCACTACATGTTAGCTTGCTTATTTTGCTCAAGTGCATGACTATAGCATGTCATACTATCAAGAAACTATGCTTCAAAGATCGAGAGCTGTAGTTCCAACCACACAAGTTTGAGATGATGTTTGCCAATTCTCGTTAGAACTATGGATTCGTTAGAACGATGGATCTTGTTACCATAGCAAAGCAAAATTTCTTTAATAAAAATCAGTTCACTCAGCGAGCATGTTGGAAACCCAGAGGAAGCTAGACATGCAAGTACAGCATCTATCTACTTGAATGTTGAAAGATTAAACCTTTAAAATCCTTTAAGATTACATTTCAATAGCAGAAGTCAAATCGGCAATAAAATCGGACAACAATGGCTTCGTAAGTACTTTAGGCCAAAACCACATTTTTCAAACTGTTTCAGATAATATACATTCAAGTACATTTAAAGTAATTATAATAATGTGTTCAATGAAAATTTATACGCAACTAGTGCAAGTTCCTACTGTGAAACCAACTTCATTCATTGGAGAGCATATAAGCTAACCACAATTACAACTTCCAGCATAACAGAAAGTCTGCAACATAAATGAACATTAAACACTATTGAATTTTTCTTTAATCAAAAACATAAAATTATGGATAATTTGTTTCTGCTTAACTTCAAAATGCTGATGTTATTTGGTAATACCCGTGTTTTTTGCATTGTTGCATTTGTTGATGAAGTTATAGTTAACTGAAATATTTTAGGTTAGTTTAACTCATTTCAAAATTTTATCACGGTGTTAAGTACTTAGTTCTTTACTTAAAAACTACATGCAGAAACTTCCTGAATAAATCAACCTTACTTGACATGGTTGTGTTTTCCCATTAAGAAGTGGCCTGTTCAGTGTCAGTGTCTTTTCAAACTCTCTGCTACACATTTTATGCATGAATGCAAATACCAATGAGAACATTAAGAGAGATTCACTGTTAAGTATGATGATTTAAAATAAGTACACCCTTGCCTATAGTAAAATTGATATATTCAAATCAACATGTTTAAGTTTTCATACGTGTGTTTGTGTACATTCAGTTTTTTATTCCTGTGATTCTCCTGATTTGATTTGTTGAATGTATATTCATTTGTGCCTCTCAGATGGCTTTACCCAGTTTGTGGCACACGAGTCCAAGCATTCATTAATTTCTCACACTGAGTGATTACGACAACAGCCTTGAGGTGTGTGTGTTTGTGTTTTTGAATAATTTTCCTCTTCACTGTAAGGTCTTTATTAATGTAGGACACTGAGGACATTATATAATAATCACTTTGTCTTTATAGAATCATGATGTTCTGTTTCTTTATCCACTTTTTCCTGATGTAAAAATAGGCACCGCCATTTGTCAATTCTATGGGTCTAGCTTCCGGTCTCATTTGTGCCCAGCTATTTTTAGATGTACAAAACAGTTTGTTTTGCTGCTTGATTTTGGTATTTTTTGTGTCCTGTTATTTTTATTTTAATCTGTTATATTAATTAAGAACACACTGGTTTGTACTGCAAACAGTTTACTGCACGTTGTTATTCTCCTAGTTATTTACCTATAGCGGCTAATGAAACGGAAGTCTCACCAATAGGCTTACTTCCACGTTGAGGAAAAAGGTGGATAGAATCTCTTTATATCGCTTCAACACCATGAGTGATTGAGTGAATAAGCAAATGTAACTGTCACCTATCAAGAAAAAAAAAAGAGAAAATATACCACTTGCCTCAGGCAATTTTCCCTGCTTGCCTGTATATATAATACAGCAAAATTTGAAAGAAAAATAATAATGAATCAGTAAACCATGCATTTTATAGCTGGTTACCTCTGAAATATTTTTGTGTCCTCTAAAATGATTTCACATCCAGAAAATCAATATGACCTGTTTCTCAGAGATCCAGCTAGATAGCTGTTTGTTCATTGCTGATAACTGATTAGATAATGTGTGAGATATTGATTGTATTTTTAGCTTGTACTTCAGGGTTTTTGACTGCAGCAGTATAACCCACAATAAGGTCTTGTTTGTGCTTCAGTTTTAAGAGTCCTGACTCGGAGTTCTTAAAAAAAAATAATACAAAGTGATACAGTGAAATGAATTTAACTTGTATGTTGTAGCTTTGGCACCACTTTGATTATAATTATATTAAACTCCATACATAATAGCAGTCATGTAAATGATCTGAACAGCATTTAGAGGAACAGTGTGGTGATCAAAGCAGCAGTGTGGTCACTGGTGGTCTGTTATAACGGTTTAGTGTGTGCAAAACAAATTCTTGTTCAGGTCATTAAAGAGGTTTTTGTTTAGACAAGTTCAGCTACAGACTTTTAGACTGGCGGTCAGAAATGTTTTAGTATTTCGACTCACTGCACCTTTAGTAATAGTGTGGGTGGCTGCCAGCCAACTGTCATACAGAGCAAAACATGAAAGGTTTCTCATATCGCATGTCTCCTTTTATACAACAGATTAACCTACAGTAGCTCTAGATGTAAAACAATAATAGTAAAATTGCCCTTTAGTGTATATACATGCTTCACAGAAATATTGGAATTTGTCTAAAATTATTCTATCTGATAGAAATGACCTTTTAAACATTTTAAACCCCTTTGTCTTAAAAATGAAAATTTTATAATATTAGAATTAATATTTTAAATAGTATTTAAAATTATTCATCGTTTTATTATTTAATAAGTAATTTTAATAATATTGTTTAGTTTATAGTAAATTAATATTCTCAAAGTTTTTGGAAAAATTATATTATGGCACACAAAATAATTCTGCTCATTGACACTGTTTTCTTACCAAGTTCACTTACTTTGTTTATTATTTTACAAGAGCTTTCTATTTTAAAAATATGCTTTTCTTTTGAACTTTCTGTTCATCAAAGAATCCTGAAAAAATAGATCATGTTTCCCACAAAGTATAAAGGAAGTAGCATATCTGGTTTTTCAACACTAGAAATGTTTCTTGATCATCAAATCATAATATTAGAATGATTTCTGAAAGATCATGTGACACTGAAGACTGGAGTAATGATGCTGAAAATTCAGCTTTGCATCACAGAAATAAATTACATTTTAAAAATATGTATTAAAAATAGAAAACATATTGGAAATTGAATGTTACTGTTTTTGCTGTATTTTAGCTCACACAAATATGCTTCATAACAAATCTTCTGGACTTGGACAGATTTCTATTCTGACTGGAGCAAGTAGTGTTCACAAAGCTTCAACTGAGCTAAATTCACTTGTGGACAGTGGTTCACATGTTTGAAATCTCTTCAATTAAAATTGGCATTTGAAATTGAAATGAGATAGTTAACATGGAATACCTTGTGTAGCAGAAACCTAGCTAAATCGAGTAAGCCTGTTCACACCAAGGGCAATAATCATAACATTATTACGTTTTTTATCAGTCTGAATATTGAGAAGTCACAATTACCTTTTTTTTTCTGTGATGTGAAAAAAAAAAAACAATGATAAAGGGTGTAATCACAAAATTTTAAGAAACAAGTCTGAATTGTGAGAGGAAGTATCACAGTTACCTTTTTTTAAATCCATATTATCATGCATTGGTGTGGATATAATGTAGTTATCATTATAGTCATCTTTCTTGGTGTGAACAGCCAAGTAAATGATAGAATTTTCAATTTTTGAGGGAACTATTACTTGAATGTTACCTGCCTGCTCTTTCTTCTCTCTCTGACAGAGCCGTGAGCACTTACCAGCACACTCAGTTTCTTTTTTTTTCTCACCTTTCGTTTTTTTCCTTGCTTTTGGAAAGCATTAAATAATGCCTGTTCTCTTGTCAACCGTGACATGATGTGCTGCTAAATCTTTGAGCGTGTCTGTCCCACAGCGCTCTGCTCCACCCGACTGACAGCTCCGCTCCACTAACCCACCGTTAAATGAAAAGCACATTAAACACTCCTCCATACTCACAAAACGACAAGAGCTGGGCCACATTTGCAACACTGGAGTAGGAGGCTGATTTATGTGGAACAACTGAAGATTACCATATTAAACTGTCAGCAAGCTATCAGTAAGAGCGATGATGAGAGACCGAATCTTACAGATTGAGACATTCACTTCTAAGCTTTGGCAATAATATCCACATTGAAAAAAGTATGTCTCTGCTTATGCTGTTAATTATGCATGGCATTGTCTCAGTATGATTCAAACCCGTCATTTTCAACTGTTCATTCAAGAACCAGCTCATAAGAGTCATTCGTTTAGAGGGGCTACACTGGTTCATTCATGCTGTATGTCTTTGGTTCACTAAAAAGAACCAGAGTCTTTTGTTTGAACGAGCTGCTTTAAATACTTTTGGAATACTAATTTCAACATACGATTCTGGACATATTAATTAAATTTAATACTATTTAGAACTGATATGTGAAATGGGATGCAGCATACTGTGTGTCTCTGATTTGCTAAAAAGAGCCAGGTCATAAGAGTCAATGGTTCATGAATCAGATTACACAGCTTGCGCTGTATGTTTTTGTTTCACTAAAAAGAATTGCTCATAAGAGGCATTTGCTTGTGTATAAGACTGGTGGTGCACAAGTTTGTTTATGCTACCTGCGATTATTATTTAGGCAGTATTTCATTGGTTCTGTTGTTCTGTCATTCAACGGGCTTCAAAATTTTAAACACCAATGCATTTTTAGGGTCTTGTGCCATGAGTGCTGCATTTTGAAGATTTTGAAAAAGATTTTTTTAAAGATCTTGAATAGAAAGATTCTGTTCTATGGACGCCCATTTCTGCCTTGAAATAAAAAGGTAATTGCGACTATTTTCTGATTTTTTTTTCTCAGAATTGAATTTGAGTTTATATCTTGCAATTCTGATTTTATATCTTACAATTGCACTTTGTTTCTTGTTGTTTTGAGAAAAAGTTACTAAATGTAAACACCAAATTGTGAGATATTAACTCTAATTAAAATGTCAGAAATGCCAGAAAATACAGAATTTCCAGATGTGAATTCTGTTTCAAATTTATATTTAATATTTCTGACTTTTTTTTCTCAGAATTCTGTGTTTATATCGCTCAATTGTTTTTTTTTGCCACAAAATAAAAAGGTAATTGCGACTTTTTATGTCACTATTCTGACTTTTCTTCTCTGAAATAAGAAAAAATTATCATTTTGAATTTTAGTTAACATCTCACAATTCTGAGTTTATATCTCACAACTCAGACATTTTTCTCAAAATTGCAAGAAAAAAGTCGAAATTGTGAGATATAAACATATCTTTTTTTAAATATTTTTTACATTTTATATATATATATATATATATATATATATATATATATATATATATATAAAGATAAAATAAAAAAAGTCACATTTACCTTTTTTTATTTTTTTGGAAACGGACTTCTATGCTTTTCCCTTCTTGGCGCCCTTTTGAACTCAAGAAAGCCTCTTTTGCAAATGCTTCCTACTGCTGTGAAACTGTGTGACCTAAAAACAGACTTTTATTTTGTTGGTTATAAGGATTTGCACTTTGTGATTTAGGTTAGCACATGGGAGGATGATAAAAAAGTGTGTGAACAGGTCACTGGAAATATGGTGAGATGGTGGAATAATATCCAGCAGCACCTCCAGCTCAGCTCACTTTCTAAAAGTCAGGTAAATGTCAGGGAACAATGGCAGAGCGGATTCACTGACGTGAGCTTTGTGTTTAGCTGAACAGATCCTTCAGCCCATGTCCTTTCTCTGTTCACTCACTCCTGTCTGAAAATGCTGGTTTATTTATGAAGTAGATACAGTGATGTTTATGGGTCAACATTCCTGACAAAAGGTTAAAGGCCAAACCCAATTCCTAATTTATGGAAGCCTGTTTCCACCACAAGATAATTGCGACTTTTTATCTCAGAATTCTTTCTTTCTTTAAATTTTTTATTCCATGGCGGAATTGAGCTTTCATATTAACTAGAACCTAACTATAGAAAATATTGGATGATGATGATATAGTTTAATCAATACCAATGATCAAATAAGCAATGGTGCTCCAGGACCAAGAAAGATGTTGATATAAGAAGAACAACTTTCTTTTTAAATAACACTCAACATATACAGTAGCGTATACAGTAGTCATGTTATTAGCCCACCTCACACAAGACACACAAGAGACTTCACCATCTTGGATGGCTTTTAAAAAAAAAAAATTCACTGTGATCATTAAAATTAATTATGGGATTGCTTTCTCTCTATGAAGGAAACGTAATGCTGCCCACTGCCAATTTTTTACAAAAGAAACCTTATGGAACAGCATGCCTTTGATGCCTTAAAATTCTGCTTATGTAGAGGCTTTGTTATCAGACTGTATCACTGCTAGGGCCCTGATTCACCAGCAGGAGCTCCATTCTGCAATTGGATACATGAGAAGAATGGTACAAGATAAGTTTCCAAAGATCCCCACTGAATGATGTTAGATGAAATATAAATAAGGGCTAAAGAGGAACCCAAGCTGGGGTTCATCATGCTGGTGACACAATCAGCTCTAATGGGTTTGAGTCGAGTAGCCCATTCTTGGTATAGCCTATTATTTATTAATAGTTATTAATATTATACGTTTTGCTATACATATATACATACATTTAAATGCCTTTTTTATTGTGAATTAATAGTTGCACTATAGATGTTTTTTATATTATTTTAAATATTTTAAATTATAATTTTGTTTTATATAATTTCATACATGTACATTATTTCATACCCTTTTTCTTTTTAAATGTTTATTTATAGGTGCACATTTTTCTTTTTAAATTCCATTAATTCCATAATAAACTCCATCACTGATTTATTTTTATATTTAGACTTATACATTTTTTTCCAAGTAAAGTGCAATAGTGAGGACAAAGTTACATAGTGCACCTTTAACGTTTATCAAATTGACCAAATCATATTAGTCACCAAACTTGTGATTTTGCTCATTTGTAAGTTGCTTTGGATAGAAGCATCTGCTGAAAGAACAAATGTAAATGTAAACGCAACATTGCAAACCTCATAATATGAATAACATGAAAAGCGACATGAAAATCACAATTCATCTGGATTGTTTTACATGTCATTTAGGGTCATTTAGAGTTTATCTGAAATTGTTCACTGTGGAAAAATCACTGTACATAAACTACAAGAAATAATAATACAGCGCAAAACAGATAGATAGATAGATAGATAGATAGATAGATAGATAGATAGATAGATAGATAGATAGATAGATAGATAGATAGATAGATAGATGTTTTAGAATATATTTTCAGATATTTTTAAGAATTTGACAGAAGTGAATCTGTAACTGTTGCCTGGCCTGAAGGCTGTGATGTTTCCTGCTCTTCTCAGATGTCAGGAAAGTTCATCTGAGTGTGAAGACAGCAAAGTGCTTTGTCTTGTCTAGTTTGTCTCTGACATTCATGCTTCACTCTGCTGTCTGAAGCCTCTGTCACCTCATGTGGAACCAACTGCATAACGGAGCATCAGACATTCACAGTAAGATATTAGATTGATTCTGAAATACAGATGTAGTTTTATAACAAACACTCTCTCTACTCTGTCTCTTAGTATTTCATTGATTCATGTTCTCCATTTGGTTCTCATTTCCCTGTCCCCCTCATCTCAGCTCAGCATCATGGATTACATCCACTCATAATAACGTAGGGAACTGCCATATAGAGCACCACTGAGATGCAGAGGATGGCTTGACATTAGGATGATAATCCATACAGCACACTCCACTGTCAGACTTGGTTCCCTCCAGAGGCATTGTGGGAATGATTTGCCTGCTCAGCTTGTCGGATTCAGTTCTATCTGCTGGAAAGCATAGTAATGAGGAATTTACCCGGTGGGTAACCTGTCCTTTCTGCATGCCAATAGTCCTGCATTGAGCAGGAGGAAACATTGCAAGGTTGTTCGCTGCATGTATATGCAAAAATCTTTTTCTGTTTAATCTGCATAGTTTATTATTAATACGATTAACGGTGATCTTATTCTTAATGTGCAGTGCATGGCATAATAACTAGGTTCGTTTCAGACAGCTGTAATCAGCTCTGTCATCATGGATGGCACACAAGATTTTTTTTTTTTTCTTCACTTTGATACAATGTGACGTATTTGGGATTTTCTCTCAACTTATCACAAGGGTCATGGTTTGAAAGGAACTGTGAAATTTAATGTTTTTTGTAAGGTCTTGGGGGTATGAATCAAAAAGGAAAATGTCAAATAAAAAATTTAAGTGGACATTATTTAATATTATTTTTCCTTTTTTAACCAGAAAAGGCACTTAAGAATAAAACATATATGTTGACATAATTTTTTTTTTTTAATATGTCTCATTAAGGGCACATTTATGTAATTTAAAAAAACAGTAAAAACAGTTATATTGTGAAATATTATTACAATTTTGGATAATTAATTCTATGATGACAAAACTGAATTTTCAGCATCATTACTCCAGTCTTCAGTGTCACATGATCCTTCAGAAATCATTCTAATATCCTGATTTGCTACTCAGGAAACATTTCTCATCATTATCATTGTTGAAAACAGCTTTTGCTGCTTAATATTTTCGAGGGAACTGTGATACAGGATTCTTAAATGAGTAGAAAGTTCAAAAGAACAGCATTTATTTGAAATATAATGCAATATTTGAAATATAATGTCATAGTTTTAATATTTTAATATTTGAATCTTTTCATGGACTTAAAAATGTATTTTCCTATCAACTGCATTGCAGATGGTTATTTTAATAGAAGGTCCAAAATAATTACTGTGAGAGTCTAATCAGCTCCGAACCCACTTTCACAGATCAGTGATCAACAGGCAAATTGGGCAGTAAGGTGATGCAGTAAACTTCAAAGAGCGTCAGTCACATAGTTGAAACGCTAATCAAAAATAGCCAGGAATATATCACTCATCAATTATGCATCACTGCTTTTGTAATTGTGTTTTGTGGGTCTCAGCACAATGACTGTCAGATAACACTCCTCACACACACACAGCACAATGCCTTATTTATGCGATTTTGCTGAGGAACTTTGACTGGGATGGAAATTGAATCATGCCTGCACAATGTTTGATGCAGAAGACAGTATCGTCAGAACTATAAAAAAAAAAATGCTAAAATTGTACCTTAAGGGGTATGAGAGCTTGTAAGTACAAAGATGCCCTTTTGAAGGTAGTCACAAAGGAACAATTTGTTTGAGGCAAAAAGGCAAATGATAAAATTGAAATGCTCATTGTGAGAACCAGAACGCAATATGTGATTTCATGTGAAACAGTGATATGTACCTTAATAAAACTATCAGAGCAATCTGGCGTTCTGTATAATAGATGAAAAACACAGTATATGGTGTTATGTTGGGTTGCCAATATTGCAACATTTTTCTGTGCTTGTGCTATTGGGTTTGAGCATAGTATTATTATTCTGATGGCTAAATATATTATTCTTTCTCCTCCTAGAGCTTTAAGTGTACAGCCAAATTCATAATATGTTGATATATAAATATAAATAAACCACACTCTGTCTGTCTAGTAACCTCCGTGGAGGGAAACATTACTATGAATTATGTACTCCTGTTTTGTCTAGCAGTTTGTACAGTAAATTGAATGATTTTAATATGAAAATAATTGTTAAAATTGTACATAGCCCTTTTCCAGAATAAAAAAAATAATAAAAATCTTACAAAATATGCAGCGTTTTTGCTTAAAAAGATTGTAAACTGATGGACTGGAGTGGTGGGGATTAGTTGTGGATTATTGATGCTTTTTTATCAGCTGTTTGGACTCTCATTCTGTATGGCACCCATTCACTGCAGAGGATCCATTGATTTCTCCAAAATCTGGCCTGAGGGGTCACATTTTAACAAAAAAATTAATAAAAAAATAAAAAAAAAGTCCTGTTGCATGATTTATTCTTTTGGACATGGTCAAAGTTCCAAGTACAATAAATAAAAAATAAATAAAAATAATAATGGGCAATCTAAACAGTGTAACAGTTAAGTCTGTCTAGACAAATCTATGTTTTCTAGTTTAATGTGAATGCATTTATTTGAAAAATCATTCTGTATCTGTCTGTAAACATCTTTTTGGTGAATAAAACCTCTGAACATTACATTCTTGACTCTTGAAAACTAGCTTACTTATGATTTCTGCAAGGCTCTCTAATGCATGTAGAATATTTTTCTACTGGGTTACAATAAATGAAGGCAGGTGGTTTTGGTCAGGGAATCTGTTTCAGGAGATGCTGCTGAATGTTGTGTTGGGTGAATTGCTTTTAATGTTCTTTAGATGTTTTGATTCTTCAGGTTTGCTGGCAGAGTGCACAAACATCATAATAAAGTTGCACCATGTTGATTTAAAAGGTGTGTTGTTTTGATCTCTGATGAAATTAAAGTCTTAAAAATAGAAGATTAACACCAGGAATACAAACACGCCTGTGGAGTTTACGTCACTGTAAAGCTGTAAGTAAAAGTTGGTTCAGCCAGTATAAGAAACAGAGAGACTTACAGTACAGGACCATCACTGATAAACAAGGCAGAGCGATCAGGTTGAAACATCATTTATAACTGAATAACGTTCAGTTCTTAAAGCTGTATCTCTCTCCACCACAGCAGCGCCGCAGAGGATTTAATATTAGACGGGAATTAAAGAATGGATTCGAAAAAGCGCCTATTTCTGAAAAAGCGCTAAAAACTGCTAAGCAGATTTGTGTCAATTCTTCTCCTGTTAAGACTTTTTGAACTAAATGAGTCCTATTACCATTTTCTATAAATGCTAAAAATATGACTATTAGATTAGCAGGGGTCCCAAAATCTGTAATGAATATCCGTAAAATATTTCTTTATGACCTCTTTGAACTTTCAACATTCCTCCTCGCATTCTTCCACACATCAGCAAGTATTATTATCTATCATTTATAAATTATCTATCATTTATAGCTATAGCTCTTTGCTCTTATGTCAACAACTCCATTTGTGTGTGTTTAAAGAAAGAGGTTTAAACTAAGTTAAAACATAACTGAAAACTTCATTTAGTCTCCTGAGCTGAA